>NC_056627.2:243054920-243339920 GCF_002870075.4 Lactuca sativa
CTATGTTTTCTCTATTATACATGCAAATAAGAACTTTCCAAGGTATTATCCTAATCTAGCATACAAAACAATGAATATAACAAGATAGAATACATACCTCATTGATGTAGAAAGTCATCATGAAGCTTGAGTGCCTAGTGCCCCAAGTGTGACACCTCAAATGGTTCACACAACATCAATTGCTTTTGGAATAACCTTGAGAGAAATGTGGAACGCTTGAAATCGGCTAGCCCTTCTCTAGAATAATACTAGTGCCGATTTTGGTCAAGAATAAGATGCATATTAGTTAGGGTTACACCATGTAAACCCTAATTAACCTGGCCTTTCATATCCATGATCCATGGGTACAAAAACACCATGGAGCATCATATGGCTTTTAGCCCAACTAGATAATCCATGGAGCATTAGCCCACTATATAAGAATGAATGATTTACACAATCAACCCATATATTTAATTAGTCTTCTTTTGATCGCTTAATTAATCCTAGATTAATTCTTGATCAATACTAATTAAATAATCTTATTAATATATTAGAACTTATAATGTATTAACCAACCTTAAGTGTTATTTCTCTCATTAAAGTCTATCCAAATGCATGATGCCATGCAACCCAAATGGACCATGTCGGGTTGGGTGAAGTCTTACCAATTATAGTTATGGACTTAGACATTAATCCAACACTTGTGACTCGGCGAGTCTGAGACATGACTTCCCTTTTCCTGTTAGGGTTCAAAGGAACCCAATGAGTGTTAGAAGGGTCCGGAGGAGTGACCCAATGCATTGGACTTAGCCATAGACCTGGAGTTCATAGGACTCGACGAGTGCATGAGCAGACTAGGCGAGTCCAAGGCAATCTCCCAACTTTTGAAGATGAAGTCGACGAGTTGTTCATACAACTCGGCGAGTCAAGGACAGGACTTGTTTGTAGGACGAGGATGAACTTGATGAGTTGTTCATACAACTCGGCGAGTCGGATGAAGGTTCATTCCAGGTTTTTTTAGAAGGAGAACTCGTCAAGTCATTGCTAAACTCGACAAGTGGATGTGTGAAGAAGGACAGATGAAGGGTAGGAATCCGACGAGTTGGAGGCTCAACTCGGTGAGTCTGGTCAACTGAAAGTTGACTTTGTCTTTGACTTTGACTTGGTCAGGGGTAAAATAGTCATTTTACCCTAAGAGTTGTTATCAGTGTCTGACTAAGTGTTTTATGGGAATTATAGCTGGAGGACCGCCGGAGCAGCAGTCAGACATCTACAGATCAGTTTTCAGCAGTCAGCCTTACGAGGTGAGTTACCTTCCAGTAGCGGTGAGTCTACGGCCACAATGTCGTCCCACCAGTAAGAGTTGTATGTTAGATGATTGTCTTTGTAATATCATCTAGGTTTGCTACTACCTGATAAGTTATATGTTGGCATATTATGATCGAAGGGTAGGTCAGGCACCCCAGATATGTCTAATAGTATGAGATGTTTATATGCTGGCATGATATGTTATATTTGATAGTGGTAGTAGGAGGGGAATAGTCCCTAAGTTCGGTTGTTAGGACCGAAGGGTAGGTCGGACCCCCCAGATATATCTGACAGTATGTTTATGTTATGATATCTGTGATAGCAGCAGTAGGGGTGAAATAGTCCCTGACATTCAGTTGTTAGGACCTAAGGGTAGGTCAGCACCCCAAAATGGCTTGACATGGGTAGTTCAGCACCCCATAATGGCTTGATACGAGTAGGTCGGCACCCCAGAATGGTCGTATCGGGTAGGTCGGCACCCCAGAATGGTCGTACCGTGTAATTCGGGCACCCCAGAATTGCCCGCCGGTATGTATGTTATATGATTGTATGGTATATGGTATGATAGGGGAACTCACTAAGCTTCGTGCTTACGGTTTACAGTTTTGGTTACAGGTACCTCTTCAGCATAGGGGGAGGAGGTGGCGTGGTAGCTGCACATCATACACACTCTCATTATCTTCCGTGTTATGAGATATTCTGGGATTGTACTCTAACATGATATTATTTTCCGTATTTGGGTTTTCAGACATGATACATTGTTTATGAGATTATATGATTTCACATTGTTACTTACAAACGTTTTGCAAATCCATTAATTAAAAAAAATGAAACTTTTGGACATGAAATTTGGGTTGTTACAATTTGGTATCAGAGCCCTGGTTTGAGGGATTCAGACATACCCTCGGGGATGTCTGGACTCAAAACGGGGGATTAAAAGATTTTTTTAAAAAGAAAATGGTTTTCTAAAGGCTAAGTTAAAAAGTTTTAAGAAAGAACAAGGTGTGTGATATGCGCGACCGGCCGATCTCAAGTAAGTTTTTCCCCAAAGTACCCATACAAGTTTATGTTATGATTATTTGTTTCAGTAGAACAGTGTGCTAGATTAGGACTAAGGATCTAGGAAGGATGCCATTAGGTGAATACGCCACGTCACATGTGATCAGGGTTGAATAATCTCAGAGTGCTGGATTTGGCCCTATTGCGCAGCTCTTGTCTAAGTCTAACCGTTGTAGAGACGAGTTTGTTACTCGAAGGATTATCTGAGCCTCATCACATGTGATGGTATTTAGGTAATGGCTAATTGGAATTACAAGGAGGCCTTCAGCAGCTGAGGACCAGTTTGGGTGGAGTCATAGATTTTCCCTAGAGTAAGCCTAGAATGGGAATAGCAGAGAATCAACATTGGTGAAAGGGACTTGGTGGAGTCAAGGCAGACCTTGAGGAATGTACGGATAGATGTGGAAGGTAGTATGGGCCCGTACTACTAAAAGCATAGGATCCATACCCAAACTAAGAAAGGCTGAGACAAGACCAGGGAACTTGTAGTGGATGTGATCCCTTTAGAGGTATCGGTATCACTAACGGTTGGTATTATGTCTTGCAGAATGGTGGTACTACGACAGAGGCTAGTAGTTGGCAGTTCAGGAGAGGGATCGGGCTCGGGATCAGGTTCCGAGCCAGCAGATGAGAGGCTACCCGAGTTCATCACGTCAGACATCACCAGAGGCATCCTTGAGTCGACCCCCATCATCTTCGGGTCGATCAAGGAAGGGATTGTTGAGCTGATGGAGGATCGCCTCTGGGCGTTCAGGAGTGATATGGCGTCTGGCCAGTTAGGATCCCGTACACTGTCCTTTAAGAACTTCAGGGGTAGTGGTGCACCGGATTTCCATGGGGAGAAGGACCCCATTGCTGCCAGACGATGGATTGCAGACATTGAGTCCGCGCAGTTGACCAGCTTCTGCCCCGAGGGGTTGAAGGTGAGATATGCAGCAGGGTGTTTGAGAGACAGAGTTAGAGACTGGTGGGAGTCTGTTGGTGACTCATTGGGAGCCTCGGCTGTGGAGGCTATGACCTGGTCAGAATTTGTGACCAGATTCAGGGCGGAGTTTGCACCAGCTGTAGAGCTTCAGCAGCTGGCCAGAGAGTTTTTGGACATCAGACAGACTACGGAGACTGTGGCGGAGATCACCCCAAACAAGATCTAACCAAAGAGATGCCAAGATGAGAGCTTTTTACCTTCAGTAGATGGCAAAGGATGAGAAACTTCAGGATCTACTAGCCCCACTTCAAAATATGATCGTTGAACAATGCTCAACCTCTTCAAATGCTCAATACCACTCCAATATCACACACAAAAGCTTGAGAAGTCCAAGATGGTGCCTAAGGGTCAAATATAAGGGTCTACGAGGCTTGAAGGCTATTAAGGGTCAAGACTTAAGAAGATAAAAATGCTTAAATAGAGGTAAAATGCTAAAAATTAGGGTTATTAGCTGAAGGGAGTTCGCTCCGCGTACCCTTTAGTACGCCCAACGTACTCAAGGCACCATCACGATCTGGCCAGGCACTACTCCCCGCGTACTCGACCAAGATCCAAACACTTAAAACTTCATTTGGCCATATCTTCTTCATCCCAACTCCGTTTCCAACGAACTTTATATCTACGGAAAGGTGATGAGAACCCTTACACTTTTATCAAATCACCATCACCTAATAACTTCCCAAAAAAAACCCAAAATTCATAAAGGACCAGGTTATCATATTATAATTATACCCTTGGGCTCCGAAACACAAACGAACACTCTGATCAATTAGACTATATACCTACCTCAAAAAGGGCCAATCCTTTCTTCCCCAAGGCCCTAAGCCTTATGATCACTGATGATCGGGCCATGGCCCCGAATAATGAAGCGATTCGAAACCGAGCATTACAACTCTCTTTCACTTAAATTCGATTTTGTTCTCGAAATCATTCATTACCATCCTCGGCATGCCCGACAGCCTGAGGGACACAATCACAATCTCGAGCATACAACGGCCTTCCCAAGGCAAGCAAACCCAACTCAAGAAGAACTTTCCAACCCGAAGAAGATGAATCCATAATCCCATGCAGAAAACCAACCTTACTTTACCTGAAATCTAAAATATCGAAGTGCTCTGACACCCCAAAAGACCGCCCATACCGTACCACTACTAGCCCAAAACCTCATTAAGCCCATACTTCACAGAACGCTTCCAATCCCTTCATTGACTTAATGCTTCTCATGGAAAGAAAGTCACTCACCATTATTGTTGCAGAACCCTCATGCTTGATAGAAGGATCAGATAATCTGTTGGATTAATATCTAAGTCCATAACTATAATTGGTAAGACTTGACCTGACCCGGCATGGTCTATTTGGGTTGCATGGCATCATGCATTTGGATAGACTAAAATGAGAGAAATAACACTTAAGGTTTATCAATATATTATAAATTCTAATATATTAATAAGATTATTTAATTACTATTGATCAAGAATTAATCTAGAATTAATTAAGTGATCAAAAGAAAACTAATTAAAATATATGGGTTAATTGTGTAAATCATCCATACTTATATAGTGGGCTAATACTCCATGGATGATCAAGTTGTGCTAAAACCCATAGGATGCTCCATGGTGTATTTGAACCCATGGATCCAAGGAAATGGAAAGCCATGACAATTAGGGTTTACCCTAGTTGTGACTAACTATATAATGATCTTATTATTGAAGAAATTGGCCACTAGTGAAACAAGTGAGGGCAAGCCGATTTCATGAAGTGATGATTTCTCTCTAAGTTATTCCAAGTGCATTTGATGTTGTGTGAACCATTTGAGGTGTCATACTTGGGACACTAGGCTCTCAAGCTACATGGAATCAAGCACCAACAAAGAGATATGTAATTGTACTAGATTTTATATTACTTGTACTTCATAATATGCTAGTTAGGATAAATACCTTGGAACTTGATATTTGCATGTATAATAGAGAAAACATAGATCCAAGGTTTTTAGGGTTGCATGTACACCATAGGAGTGTTAGAATGCTCAAAACCGAACAGTGGTATCAGAGCCTAGGCTTGTTTTCACTTATACTTGCAAAATTGGCTTGAAAAAACGAAGTTTTGTGTTGTCTGGACAGGGGACTCGACGAGTCCATAAAGGGACTCGACAAGTCCAAGGTAAAACTCATCCAAGTCGCCGAGTTGGTTCATGCACTCGACGAGTTGGAGCTCCAAACAGCATATCTTCGAGTTTTGGTGTTGGAATTTGTCTAGAAGCATTACCTTTGACTGTATTGGACTTATAAAACCTATTTTTTAATGTGGTAATGATTATGCTAAACCAATTGCAATGCTATAATCAAAGTTTCAAGTTTTATATGTGTTTATGTAATTCTTGAAAAATTGTTGATTATGAATGTTCATGCTTATGAGTTTTGTTAGATCATAGAAATTATGTGCAAATTGTTTGTTAGTGTAATTCATGATCTAGATTAAATTGTATGGACTCCATAACTTGTCCTCAAGTTATGGATTACAGAAAGTTTTTTTTTTGTGTGTGTTGCATTGTTTTATGAATAATTTAGATTGATAAAAAAAATATTATGTGTTAGTTGCCTTCAATCCATATTAATCTAAAAGAAGTTCATAAAAGGTGTTTTTGTAACTTGTCATCAAAGTTACATAAAAGGTCACATTTATGAATCTTAAAGCTCATAAAAGTTCCATAGGTTACACAAAAAATAAAGATTAAATTGTTTTGATGGCTCCATAACTTATCCTCGAGTTATGGATATTTAAGAGTCACTTCTTTAAAAGTGTTATTAAAGTATAAGAGGTTACATAAAAAGGAAGAATCTTCATTTGTATGAACCATTAAAATCATAAGTTATGAAATGAAAGGTTTTGAATAGTTTCAAAACTTGCCCTCATGTTTTGGAATTTGTAAAGTTTCACACACATTAATGCTTTAAGTCCAAACTCTACAATTTTAAAAGTTAAAATTCAAACTTTATGGACTTCATTAAATTAATTAAAGTGTTTAATTATAAGAGTTAATAATTCCATAAGGACATGGTGTAAGTTTAATTAAATTAAGAGTATAGTTTAATTAATAGATTAAACCACCAAGTATTTTAAATGTTTAAAATACAACCTTATACTATTATTATAATTTTAATTATATAGATATGTATAAGATTAAGTCAATCTTACCATTAGTAGGCCTCATTCACGAAGCCGGTCTATAAGAGAGGTATAAGGTTAATGCCTTTAAAATGGCAGTTTAATGGGTGTCCACTCTCACCCACCGCTTCCTTGACTGGTGGAGGGTCGTTAGCCGAACGGGTAGGAAAAGACTATAATTCTCCCTTCATTTAAAAGTATAATGATAAATACTAAGTAACTAAACACTTATAAATTCCCAATCTTAGTTACTTAGGAAAATGTGAAATGGTGCTAACCCATGAAACTACACTTTGCACCTTTGTTAAGTCGTTAGTGCAGTGTGTGTGGTTAACCGACACACTAACATAGGACTGACAATGTGTGGCAAAGGGTGACTTAAGTTTTATCATAGATCGGAGGAGCATGTGTGGTTAACCGGCACATCCATTAGATGATAAAATTAAGGGTACCAAGTCAATTTGCATGGTTATTCACACCTTGTTTTTGATCCTTGGCATCCCAGTCACAAACTTGAGAGGGAACAATCGAGATTCAAACAAGCCATTGAAAGTTCAATATATCTCAAAAGATCTAGGAGTTTCAAATCCAATTAAAACTTAATGAATAATTTTGTTTTTCATGGTGGAAATTGGTAAATCGTCATTTACCTACCTTCAAATATTCTATAGCTTGGATTACGACATCCCTCTTCCAAATTATAAAATAGGTTGTTGGATCCAAGCCTTAATATTTCATATTGGGTATTATATTAAGGACTTTAAATCAACTAACTTGAATTTCTCCTTTATGGATGTCTCCTTCAGACATCTATGGTCTTGCCAAATCTTTAGGAACAAGCTTCCTAATGAAGATGATATCCCAAAAGGCAATCAAGGTGAAAGACTAATCCCTTTATTGAGCACTAATGGGACTGGAAATCATACTTCATTTCCTCCACCCCCTTCAATAGTTCTCTCTATCCCACAAGTTTCAAGACTTGATAAGTTCTAAGTCACTCAATCCATATTGGCAATCAAAGTCTATATGTTCTTACATCTTATAGGTCAAGCCACATATTGACAAGCCGGGAGAGTCGGGTGTATAAGTCTTGAGGAAAGTTGGCTATTGACTGGGTTCTTTAGTCACTTCCTGATAACAGACTATGACATGAACCTTAATGATCTTACATATTTGATTGATGATGCTGAATCAGCAATGATTTGGAGCATTGGTAAAGCAAATTAGATTGGAAGATCTACTTCCCAAACTTTCATGGACATTAACAATGATAACACTAGAAGTCCAGAAAAACTTTCTCTTCCCAATGGAAAGGGATCGGCCATGGTCAAGTCGTTTGACCTGATGGTAAAGAGAAAGGCTAAGTCTGTGATAGTTTCGTGTACCATTTCCAAAGAGTCCATATGTTTCTTTTGCCAAAGGAAGGGGCATTAGTTGCGAAGCTGCCGAATTTACCTAAAAGTCCATAAGGATAGTAAAGTCAAATGTTTGACTCTACTTTAGGTAAAGCCCATTATCTAACTCTATTAAGATCCCGTTTGGAGATTCTTAATACATAATGCAATGTAATTGCATTTTGATGTTTTGGAAGAATCAAAGGAAGCTTAAAGAAAGAGTGTGCTGATTCTGATCACATGGTTCGATGACCAGAATTTTGAGCCGTTGCATAAAAGTTATGAAATATTGCTAGGAATAGATAACAACAAGTTTTCATATGGATTTGCATTGTAAGGATAAGTTTTTCCGCAAAGTTTTAAAATAAAAGAAAAATGGTTTTGATTTTATTTATTTTAAGTATCCTTACAATGGCATTTGTGAAAAAATTGTTGCATATATGATTCCATTGATAGCAATATTGGAAAATGAATTTGATTCTTTCGTTTGTGGTAGTGTCATAATTTATCAAATAAGGAAAGATTCTCATCACCCAAGTTTCAGTTGCACAGAAACTTGGAATCA
The DNA here is from genome assembly GCF_002870075.4 of Lactuca sativa. Classification (NCBI taxonomy): domain Eukaryota; kingdom Viridiplantae; phylum Streptophyta; class Magnoliopsida; order Asterales; family Asteraceae; genus Lactuca; species Lactuca sativa. The sequence goes on from NC_056627.2 coordinate 243,063,379, forward strand.
TGCAAGTTGTATTGTGTGATGAATGAGAATTTTCATCATTGGTAAATTAAGACTAATTCCTTGTTCATATTCACATGTGAGTCAAGCGAAGGACTAAAGGATCAGATACATTAGGTTGTGCACTAGTCAGGTCCCCCACAAAGGTTGATAAGATTATTCGTTATGATTTACTAAAGTTTAGTAAATATGATTATGCTTACAAGTTTAAGTGTAATTCTGAAACATTGGAAAAGTTTCAATGTATGGCAGAATGAATAAGAAGAATCAAATAAGGCAGAAAGATAAAAGTTTCTCAAATCTGAAGAGATGGGAGAGTACTTGTGTATCTTGTTTTATGATTATCTTAGTGATTATGGAACCAAATCACAATTGATCCTCTAAGGACACCTTAGTGCATTTGTTTGCCTAAGGAGAGGAATCGTGAATTGTTGAAATGGTTAAATCAAAAGATAAATCATACTTCGTTCCAAAAACAAATCTTGGAGTTATACTCCAAGATTGTAACTTGAGTGCCATAGTCTTTAGAAAGTTTTTAACACTTGTCAAATGTAGATTATGATGTTTCCAATTCTTGTACATTTGAGACTGGTAAGTTGTATTGTTTTGGATAAGATAAAGACCAACTAACACCAATTGTAAGAAGTGTTTAACTTGATAAGAATCCGCACTAACTCTTGAATATTTGTTTTATCAAGGAATGGTTCTTGACAAAGAGAATCTTATATGCCAAGAGGTCAGTGGGAGTCTTAAAGATCTTGAGATAGTTTCAAGAACTAATCAAGAGGATTGTTAATCACTAGCCCACGAATTGAGGTTTGTAACTTATCATGTTGACGTATTCTTATTTCTATGTCTATTCCATTTAAAAGTTAACTATGCTTATGAGTTATGTGAGTTCTCAATTGTTTGCATAACAACCTGGAAGCAATGGTAGGCCCTTGTGCTGCCGGGTAGCAAGAAATTAAGATTGAACAAGTTCAGTCCATATGTGTTTTGATTTGTCACTAACCTTGTCTTGTGATTATTGTTATGACAAATTCACATGGATAGGAACACTTACACCATAAAATCTAAGTGTCATAAAGTTTCTCTTTGAATCATGAAAATGATGGTGAGGAAACTCTTTCACTAAGTAGATTTTAAGTAGATAACAATTGTGAGAAATGGAAAAGGTCTAAACAATTGACACTATGATTATGGCATCCCTTTTCATAGTTCTAAAATTGTTTAGACACACATGTGAGCTATCTAAGGAAAGGTGTATGATTTTGATAAAGTCTTATCAATGCATCTCATATCAGAAAGCTGAACTTTGGTAAGAAAGTCAATAAAGTATTGATTTCTAGTAGTCCAACTGGTTTCTAAATGCGTGTCAGAGCTAGTGGGAGCGTAAGTGTTATGCTAATAATCATCATGTTAGTGGGAGCATGATTATTATGTTAAGTGTTGCAGGTTAGCAATGTTAATTATAGAAAACAAAAGTTTCAATTCCCTTTGAAAAGTTGTTTTGCTATAATTAAGGGAGAGGATTTTATACTTCATTCCAATTCTACAAGCTTAGATTGAGATTTTAATCAACTTTAGTCAATGATATATATGAATGTTATGTGAGAATGGTTCAACAGAAGGAAATTCTATGTATGTTGCATTCTCAAAATTCGATTATGATTACGGCATACCTCTTCATAGGTCGAATTATGAGAACATGGCAAATAAAAATTTTATGGCATGAATCGTGTCCCATATGATTCGGGTATAGGATCGATTACATCTATTCTAAATTTTCCAAATGCTTAGGGCATTAAGATGGAAAAGGAATAGAACCGGATATGACTAAAATGATTAGGCAATTATCGAGAACAATTTGAGGTTTACTAAAGATTGGTTACTCATGGACAATTGGAAGTATAGAGTAAGGACCATATTGACATATTTTAAAAAGAGGCAACTCTTGTTCAAATGTGATGGTCAAAATGGGAATATGAAATTGTTTCCATAGGTGGAAGTTATTCTCTGAATCTGTTTAAGATTAAAGAACTTAATGCAAAGAAGGATGTTCAAAGGAATGTACTTTGAATATGAGACTTCATTTCCATAGAATTGCTTTCCATTGGAATACTCTGTAATGTATGTTGCCAAATCTTTGTGACTTTGTGCATAATCATTACAAGGGGATCATTGCATATAAGTTTAGAATCTAACAGATTATAGTAAATGGCAAGAGTTTGATATTCTTACATTTACAAGAAGGATTGGAATTGTGAAATAAACATCATTGAAATATTGTCAATTGATCTATTTCACAAACAGAAGACCATATGTAAACATAGTGTGCATACTTGGAGTATGACACATCTATTGTTTGGACGAACATAGTATGCATGCTTGGTGCATGGCATGACTATTGTTTCAATTCTAGTATTAAGTTGATAAAATCAAAACATTGAATAATGAGTAATCAATATGGTGCTTAGATAAAAGGTTTTTTTATTTACTCTCAAAGTGTTGGGGCCATATAGGATTAGTATTATTCTTGTGTTTCACTTTGCATGTTTTGACTTCCAGAATAATTAGTTTTTCAAACCATCCATAGTCGGTCATATGTTGGAAGTAGATATGAATCAAGACTGTCATGAATCTGGCTTGTAAAATTTGTCTAAGGTGCATTAGACATAGCAATGGTTGCTACAACATTCATGAGTGCTCATAAGTTCTGAGTATTGGATTCAACCCACGCTCATTTGAATTGCTTCATGGATTTTATCACGAGTGAATCATGAGACGATAATATCTTATATTCTTCAAACCTAGAGATATGAGTTGTTGACTATGAGTTGGTTATACATTGATTGCACGAAAACGCATTGGTTACTCAATGTTATAAAACGTGCCTTTGTGTATGATTCAACAAGTAGTTAGTACAAGCATATGAGTCAAATTTTATCCATTCCTTTTACTCTCAAAGGGATAAAAGCGATATCCATGGGCCCCTCGATGATTTAGTGATGACAAAATGTAAGTGCTCGGTCGGGCCTGGACTGATTTGATTTGTTCAATTAGTCAGTCGTTATAAATTGGAAATTGGGAAACAATAAATGGACAGAGAGAATGATTATAATCCATGCCTCAGTCCATATGATATCTAGAATGGAGGAATATATGATCACTTATCTAAGGGACGCGTCATTGATTTGTTCAAAGTTCAACAACGACTTTTGAGAGCTACAATTGCTAGTCGGGTTATGAAGTCATACTTGCAATAATAGTTTTAGAATTATCCAAGTGGGAGATTGTTGAATTAATGTCTAAGTCCATAACTATAATTGGTAAGACTTGACCCGACCCGGCATGGTCCATTTGGGTTGCATGGCATCATGCATTTGGATAGACTAAAATGAGAGACATAACACTTAAGGTTTATTAATATATTATAAGTTCTAATATATTAATAAGATTATTTAATTACTATTGACCAAGAATTAATCTAGAATTAATTAAGTGATCAAAAGAAGACTAATTAAAATATATGGGTTGATTGTGTAAATCATCCATACTTATATAGTGGGCTAATGCTCCATGGATTATCAGGTTGTGCTAAAACCCATAGGATGCTCCATGGATGTTCCATGGTGTATTTGAACCAATGGATCCAAGGAAATGGAAAGCCATGACAATTAGGGTTTACCCTAATTGTGACTAACTATATAATGATCTTATTATTGAAGAAATCGGCCACTATATATTGATACAAGTGAGGGCAAGCCGATTTCATGAAGTGATGATTTCTCTCTAAGTTATTCCAAGTGCATTTGATGTTGTGTGAACCATTTGAGGTGTCACACTTGGGGCACTAGGCTCTCAAGCTACATGGAATCAAGCACTAACAAAGAGGTATGTAATTCTACTAGATTTTATATTACTTGTACTTCATAATATGCTAGTTAGGATAAATACCTTGGAAATTGATATTTGCATGTATTATAGAGAAAACATAGATCCAAGGTATTTAGGGTTGCATGTACACCATAGGAGTGTTAGAACGCTCAAAACCCAACATAATCCTTCATGTAGAGGACTCATCCCTGCAACAGTTAGACTCAAACGAGTGTTGCGCAACAGGTTCAAATCTTTAACTCTAAGATTATTTAACCTAAACTGCAAGTGACCTAACATATTCTTCGAATAACAAGAGATTTCACACACTAGATCCAAATCAATAATACCACCTTGACTTATCTTGATGCCCTTCACAAAATGAACCAATTCAAGACACAATCACAAAGACTTGATCTATCATCAAAACTGAATCCATTCCTTACCCTTGAACCCTTCGATTGATGCCCTCGGCCGATAGATACCCCAATTCTTACCCCACTAAAAAGAAAATCCTATACATAAACAGTCGCAAATAACAACTCAAGATCACCCCCAAAAACCAACCTGATACCCAACCCACAACCCGAGATCCATGGATCTATGCTTCCATTTCACCTAGAACCTTCTGATTCATGACAACCCCTCACTAGAACGAGATAAAATGGCTCACAACCATCACTGAGACTACCAGCCTCGCACCTGGTCCAAACACCAGGTTCCCAAGAATCCAAATAATAAGGCTACCCAACCTATAAACCCCTCTGCATCACACACTGACCACACACTTAATCCTGCAACTCAAGATCCAAAACCTTAGGAACTAGAGTCCACACACGATGGCATTCAAACTCATTCAACTTGTCTTGCATAACTTTGATCCAATCAGCTTCCTTGAGGGCATCAATAACATTAGTTGGTTTGATCATTGAGATAAAATTATAAAACATGAAAAGGTTTATACTAACTCTTCTACGAGTGAGAATCTCATTATTGAAATCTCCAATGATTCGAGATTCAGGATGATATCGAAGAATTCTAATATTAGAAGTTTCATTTATGTTATTTGGGACTGAATCTTCCTGATTTGAGGAGTTAGATGGCTCAACTTCCTCTGAGACGACAACCTGATCTTCAAAGTCAGAATGAGAGTTGAGAATTCGATCAATATTGGGAATAACAAGCTCAGTGATATTTGGCAAAAAATCAGTAGCATGTTCAAAAGGATTGTAGCTAAGTTCACTCAAAATGGAATAAGTATGATTAACCTAATCATGGATGAATGAGTCTTAATCAAACGCAACATGAGTAGTTTCCTCAATAGTTTGCCTTGAAGGATTGAATACTCTAAAAGCCTTGGACACATTAGAGTATCCTAGAAACACTCCTTCATCAAATTTAGCTTCGAACTTTGAGTGTTGATCTCGTTGATTCAAGATGTAGCAAACACACCCAAACACATGAAAGTAAGAGATGTTAAGTTTTCTCCCCTTAATCAGCTCATAGGCAGTCTTCCTATGACGCTTTACAATGATGGAATAGTATTGAGTGTAACATATTGTATTGACAGCTTCAACCCAAAAGGATAGGGGAACACCAGCTTCAATAACCATAGTTCTCCCAGCTTCAATGAGAGTTCGATTTCATCTTTTCGCAATGCCATTTTTGTTAGGGAGTTCTAACATCAGAGAAGTTTTGAGAGATTCCTGAATTTGAGCAAAAGTCTTCTAGGGAAGAGTTTATGAATTCAATGCCATGATCAAAACGTAATTGTCTGACTTTATGATCATAAAGAACTTCCCATTTCTTAATGAGTGATAAGATTTCATTAGTAGTATGAGTTTTTTTTCTCAAAAAGATTACCCATGTAAATCATGAATATTCATGAACAATGACGAGAGTGAACTTCTTTCTAGATCTTAACTTAATTAGGATCGGTCCAAAAAGGTCCATATGAAGGAGATAAAGGGTTTGATGATGGAGTAACAGGACTTTGGCTTCAAAGATGACTTGGTTTTCTTTCCTTTTTCACACGTTGAAGATAGTTTATCTTTGACAAATAACATCTAAGGAATTCCTCGCACAAGATGATTCCCATAAATCTTTGATATGTTCTTGAAGTGTAAATGAGACAGTCTCTTGTGCCACAACCAATTTAGATGAGACTGAGCACGAGATAAGAAATAGCATCGAAGAGAATTGTCAGTAGAAAACCTATCCAAAACACAAATGTTTTTCTGTCGGTTTGCTATTTGTACAGTGACATTCGTTTGATCAATAAATTTTCCCTCCTTCTTGTTAAAGTGAAATTCGTAGTTAGCGCCACACGGTTGGCTGATTAAGATGAGATTGTGCTGAAGATCGTTTACGTGTAAAACGTTCTTGAATACAACATAATTGCATTTGACGGCTCCATACCCCTTTGTAGCTCCCTTTCCAATGTCTCCATATGTAATAGTTGGACCATCCTTTCTTAAAAAGTCATCCAAAAGTGACTTGAATCCTTTCATGTGTCTTGAACAACCACTATCTAAGTACAAAATATGTTCTTTACTCTTAATAACTAAAATGTACAATTATTATACATTGACCCATCCTATAATGGTTCACTTATGAGAAAATGTGATAACAAGAATCAGGGAGACAATTCAATAAGTTTCCCATTTTCATCCATTTATCATTTCAAGTCATGATGTTGTCAATGCAAACAGAGCTCTTTCCGAATGTACACTCACTGACTCTATGAGAATCATCACCACACCGATAACAAACTCTGGTTCCAGAATTATTTCTTTTAACATTTGAACTTTGTTTTCTTTTAACAACAAAACCTAAAGAATCTTGATCATTAGATTTAAAAACCATTGCTTTAGTTCTGGACTAAAGACTGTCATCGATCGTATGATCATATGACACTTTGTCATGGGACGCAAGTAAGATTAAAGAATCATTTGAAATAGAAAGCTTTGATTGATCTCCAGATTTAGTGTTGCTAATAGAGCACTGAGGAAACATGCTGATAATTTCATTTACAAAATGAACTTCACCATTGGAAATAGGAAATTTAAGCAGGATCTTAGTGGAGGGCAAAACAAACTCATGATGAAGAGGTTCATGATAAGGATCAAGAGCAGATAAATGAGATACACGTTTGGTATTACCATTAGATCCAGTAATACAATGTGTATTAATCAGTTTAATTTATGTAATAGGTACTTACAAAACTATTTTCAAAATCTTTCTCGAGACTATCAGCATTATAAAAAGTTCGTTTAGTCTCAACCTTTTTGATTAAGGAAACAACACCTTCAACATCACCCCTAAGGATTTTCTCACACTGATCAGGAATTTGATCATTAATAATTCTCGTGACATTATAGTGTGAAGAATCCCATTTATTTAAAATAAGTTAAATGCTTACTGCATGATCGATAACTTTTTGCTTTTCAGCATGAATAAAATTGTTGGTCAGTGAGATACAAGAGTTTTCCTTTCCTTAAATGATAAAGTGAGTCCTCAGAAAAGGAGATATTTTCTTTAAGATATTTTTAACTCACTTTTTAGAGAATGTTTTTCTTTATTGGAAATATAGAGATCGAAACGCAAATGATCAAACTTGTCAGCCTTTTCAATGGATGAGTAGTTAATGAAACTCTTTACATGATACTTTGAGGATGAGTCCCAATCCTGAGACTTAGAGGCTATAGTGCCTTGAGGAAGGTCAATGTCAAAAGTACGGATGTTGTCCCTTGGTGCTTCAACATTAGACTTGATGACTTAAGCCATGAGGCACTTACCTTTTGTAACTTCTGATGGCTTTTAGCCATAAGAACATTCCTATGTGCGCATGCAAAACCCTAATGGCTTAAACATGCTTTCAATCCAAGACTTCTAATGACTAATTAGGTATAAGAACAATACAAAATCAGATCTAGAAGTTTACCTTTGAATCTCTTGTTTGATCTTGTTGTCTTGGAGCTCTAGAGTCACAATTATCACTCCTCTAATGGCTTACAAACACCAACTAGCAAGGAGGATGATTTGAGAGAGAGAGGAGAGGGAAGATTCAGCCAGGGTTTCTTTACTTTTGAAGAGATACCAATTTCCCTTACCCATGGGGTCTATTTATACTTGTAGGACTCCTAGAGTTTCATTCAAAAACCCTAGCTAGATAACTATTATTCAAAGCAATCCAAATCCTTACCTTAGATAGCCTTGGACGAATTTGAGGCTTATCCTAGCCCTAGAAGTCGTCCAAACCATATCCCTTAAGGATTTATACCCCAAAGTGTAACTATCAAACAATTGACAGTTTATACCCTCTTATTTAATTAATCTCTTTAAGTCACCAAATTAATACTAATTAATTTATGACTTATATTAATCAAATAGCAATATTATTATTCCTTATATTATTCTCATAATATATTAATAATATCTATTCTCTCATAATAAATTATCCTATCAAGTTGCTATGGTGAAGGCAACCCAAAAGGACCATGCACAATCGGGTCAAATACTTGCCTAATATAGTTGCAGCCTTAGACACTATTCCAACAGTCTCCCACTTGGATAAGTCTAGCAACTATATGCTCAAGTACAATCCAATTTGCAATCATAGCTCTCAAAGACGCTGTCAAACTCTGATCTAATCAATCTTGTCCTTTAGATAAGGGATCGTATAGTCCTCTGTTAGATATCATGCTGACAATTCTATGGAACGATTAGTCTAGCATTTTGGTTTCTCGATCTCTGATTTATTTGACATAGAACTTAATCGAACACATCAAAATCAGTTCTGACCGGGCCCGGCACATAATTTAAATCAAATCATCGAGCGGCCGAGATATCGCTTTTACCCTCTTGGGATAAAAGTCACAGATAAACTTCGACTTATATTCATTTACTTATTCATTAATCAACTATACACAACAATGCGTTTTATAACACCGAGTTACTGATGCGTTTTCGCATTATCAATGTACAACCCATTAACAAATAACAAACCATATATCTAGGTTTTAAGACTATATGATATTATTTTCTTGCGATCACCCTTTTATATCATATTCCATAAGGTGATTCCAGCAAGTGCGGGTTTGTTCCAATGCTCAAAACTAGTTCATAAGCACTCATGAACGTCGCAACAATCTTTTGCTATGTCTAATACCATTTAGACAATCTACACACCAATTCACGACAATCTTCATTCATATCTACTTCTAACATATGAACGATTGTGGACAATTTGAATAATTCGATTATTCTTAATAAACTCAATTATTCTGGAAGTCAAAACATGCAAAATGAAACAATAGTTAAACAATTAACATAAGATAGTAACATTACTCATAAATAAAACTCCTTTATTTAATCATCAAATGCTAATTACATTTATCTATTATACGTTTCTAATACTATCTAATCTATGCTAATATCATCCTTCAGCCCAATACTCCTAGCATGCTGCAAGTGCTTAACCCTACTCAGCCCCTTCGTAAGCGGATCTGCTGGGTTATCTTCTGATGATATCCTCTTCACCACGAGTTGTCTTTCTTCTACACGATGTCTTATAAAGTGATATTTTCTATCGATATGTCGTGATCTACCATGATCTCTCGGTTCCTTGGTCAAGGCAACCGCTCCTTCATTATCACAGAAAATCTCCATGGGCTCCTTTATGGCAGGTACAACTCCAAGGTCACCAATGAAGTTCTTCATCCATATTGCCTCCTTCGATGCTTCGCTCGCTGCAATGTACTCTGATTCGCACGTTGAATCAGCTATGGTTTCCTGCTTGGAACTCTTCCAAGTTACTGCTCCTCCATTTAGGGTAAAGACCCAGCCCGACTGCGAACGGTAGTTGTCCCTGTCGGTCTGAAAGCTGGCGTCACTATACCCTCGCACCTTCAAGTCATCACTCCCTCCGAGGACTAAAAACCATTCCTTCATCATCCGAAGGTACTTAAGGATATTCTTCACCGCAATCCAATGGGCTTTGCCAGGATTCCCTTGATATCTCCTAACCATGCTCAAAGCAAAGTATACATCAGGGCGAGTACAAGTCATGGCATACATGATTGAGCCAACTGCGGAAGCGTATGGTACTCGGCTCATTTCTGCTATTTCAGCTTCGGTACTCGGACTTTGAGTCTTACTCAACTTGGCATTACTTTGTATCGGTAATTCTCCCTTTTTCGAGTTTTCCATACTAAAACGTTTTAGTACCTTCTCTAAGTAAGTGTTCTGACTAAGCCTTATTAGTCTCTCACTTCTTTCTCTCACTATCCTTATTTCTAAAATATAAGAAGCCTCTCCGAGGTCCTTCATAGCGAAGCACTTCCCGAGCCAGGACTTAACCTCCTGCAGAGTCGGGATGTCGTTTCCTATGAGTAGTATGTCATCGACATACAAAACAAGAAAGCTAACTATACTCCCACTGGCTTTGACATATACACATGATTCATCTTTGCTTCGTACAAATCCAAACTCTTTGACTTTCTCATCGAAACAAAGATTCCATCTGCGAGATGCTTGCTTAAGTCCATAAATGGACTTCTCAAGCTTACACACTCTATTCAGATGCTTCGGATCCACAAACCCCTCTAGCTGAGCCATGTAAACATCCTCAGCCAACTTCCCGTTAAGGAAAGCGGTCTTGACATCCATTTGCCAAATCTCATAATCATGAAATGCGGCAATTGCTAGCATCACTCTAATAGATTTTATCTTCGCAACTGGTGAGAAGGTCTCATCATAGTCAACTCCGGGAGTTTGAGTAAAGCCCTTCGCGACCAATCACGCTTTATATGTGTCCACGTTTCCATCCACGTCGGTCTTCTTCTTGAAGATCCATTTGCACCCAATGGTCTTACGTCCGGGCACATTATCAACCAAATTCCAAACTTGGTTATCATACATGGATTGGATCTCGCAATCCATTGCCTCTTTCCATTTCGCAGACTCCGGGCCTGCCATGGCTTCCTTATAGCTATTAGGTTCATCAAGATTTATTAGTGTACCATCACTAATATACGTGTCCCCTTCGGTAGTAATATGAAAACCATAAAACTGGGGTTGAACTCTAACTCTTTCGGAACGTCTAATAGGTAAGGATTCGTCAATTGGTTCAACCAGAGTTTCCTCCTCGGGTTGAGTGCCAGCGGTAGAGGTTCCTCCATCTATCGACTCTTGAATCTCTTCAAGCTCGATTTGCCTCCCACTGTCTCCTTGACTTATGAGTTCTCACTCTTGGAAAACTCCTCTCCTCGCAATGAAGACAACATTGTCCTTCGGTCTATAGAAGAGATATCCAAAGGATTTCTGCGGGTAGCCGATGAAAATACATTGCTCACTACGAGGTTCAAGCTTGTCGTGAGTGTCTCGTCTTACGAAAGCCTCACAACCCCAAACCTTGATATGTGCCAACGAGGGAGCTTTCCCTGTCCACATCTCGTGAGGTGTTTTGGTAACCTTCTTAGTAGGGACTCGGTTAAGGATATGGGTGGCAGTCTCTAAGGCATACCCCCAAAAAGAGATAGGTAGTGAAGCACGACTCATCATAGAGCGAACCATGTCCAACAAGGTTCGATTATGCCTTTCTACCACACCATTCAATTGTGGTGTCCTAGATGGCGTCAATTGTGAAACTATTCCACACTCCTTGAGATAATCGTGGAATTCAAGACTTAGGTACTCTCCTCCTCGATCAGATCGAATCATCTTGATTTTCCTGCCCAATTGATTCTCCACTTCATTCTTGAACTCTTTGAACTTTTCAAAAGTTTCTGACTTTTTATTGATTAAATAGATATACCCATATCTACTATAGTCATCGGTAAAAGTCACGTAGAAGCGGTTCCCATCCTTAGTGGTTGATCTAAATGGTCCACATACATCGGTATGTATTAGGTCCAATAGACCTTTACCCCTTTCGCAAGAACCAGCGAAGGGTGACTTAGTCATCTTTCCAAGCAAACAAGATTCGCATGTGTCATCTTCCCTAAGGTCGAATGAATCCAACACTCTATCCTTTTGGAGTTGGGCTATGCGTTTCTTGTTGACATGTCCAAGGCGACAATGCCACAAGGATGCTTTATCCATACTATTGGAAGAATCTATGTTTAAAACATCATTTCCTAAGTTATCAACAATCATAACAGTTTCATAAATTCCATTACATGGTATAGCTTCAAAATAAAAGACACCATTTGGATAAGCCAAAATAGAACCATTCTCATTATTAAAAGAAAATCTAAAACCTTGTCTAAACAAACCATGAAATGAAATGATGTTTCTAGCCATTTCTGGCGAATATCAACAATTGTTCAAATCTAAAGATAAACCATTCCTGAGCACTAAAGAATACACTCCAATCTTGGTCACAGGCGACGATCTTCTGTTCCCCATGATTAGATTTATCCTTCCATGCTCCACATCTCTATTTCTTCTTAGTCCCTGCACATTAGAACAAATGTGGTGACCACAACTGGTATCAAGAACCCAAGAAATATCGTGAGATGAATCGTTAGATTTAATTTTGTATATACCTGTGAAAGATGGCTTGATCCTTCCTTCCTTGATGGCTTGCAGGTACTCTGGGCAGCTTCTCTTCCAATGTCCTATCTTGTGGTAGTGGTGGCACTCTGCCTCCTTTGGGTTAGGGCAGGGTTTAGCAGGATCAACTTTGGTCCCACTAGAAGAGGCACCATCTCGGGCTTTAACCTTGCGATAGTTCTTAGACTAAGCCTTCCTCTTCTTTTCCTTTCCTTGTCCAATGGCCAAGACAGGAGCAGCGGGTGGATAGGGAGTTAGTGCAACAGACTTGTCCTTGAAGTTGCTCTCAGCGACCCTCAAGAGACCTTGGAGTTTTCTTAGGGTGACCTCCTCTTTGTTCATGTGGTAGGTCATCCTAAATTGATTGTAGCTTGGAGGCAAAGAGTGAAGCACCATGTCGATCGCCAAGTCTTCCCCAAAGTCAACATTCAACTTGCGAAGACGGTCGACATACCTTTGCATCTTTTGCAGGTGCACAGTAAGAGACTCTCCATGACCCATCTTAGCAGAAATCATGTTAGTGAAAATCTCATAACGCTCTTGTCTCGCGTTTTGATGGTATCTCTCCAATAAGTCTTGATGCATCTCGTACGGGTACATGTCCTCATAGGACTTTTGGAATTCGGAGTTCATAGTGGCTATCATGATGCAATGTACCTTCGTTGCATCACGCTCATGAGTTTCAAAAGCGGTCATTTCAGCCGGAGTAGCAATTTCAGGGTTGATTTTCTCGAGCTTCTCATCGAGGACATACTCATTATCCTCATAGCGAGCAATAGTACGAATGTATCTTATCCATTCACTAAAGTTCGTCCCATCGAAAGTGACCTTTTGACAAAGTCTCATCAATGTGAAAGAACTAGCAGCAACGTTGTTTGCGTTCGACAACTACAAATAGAAAGGACAAAGATAAATTAGAATATGAATCCCTAATTATCACCCAATAAGAAAAATTAGGGCTAGGATCCAACAACAATATTTACATATTAGAAAAGGGATGCCGTAATCCAACATGCAAATAAAATGAAGGTAAGTGAATGACGATTCACTAATTCTCCACCAACATAACTTTAAGTCCTAAATGTATTGAGAATTCCTAGGTTTGGATGAGATTCATTGAAACTATTCAATGGCATGTTTAAACCTCGATATGCCCCTCTTGTTTGTGACTGGGATACCGAGGATCACAAAGCGGGTGTGAATTACCATGCAAATTCACATGGTGCCTTCATTGTAACGATCACCTATTCGATGTGCCGGTAAACCACACATGCTCCATCGAACTATGATAAACAATGAATCACCCTTTGCCACCTTCGCTTAGAACCAATTAGTGTGCCGGTAAACCACACACACTCCACTAACTTCTTAGCAAGGTGCAACGTGTAATTTCATGGGATTGCATCAATTCACTTTTCATAAAGTAACTAAGATTGGGAAATTTTTTAAAAAAAATGTAGTTACTTTATATTTCTTATTATACCTTTAATGAGAGGATGAGGTTGCCCTATCCTACCCGTTCGGCTAACGACCCTCCACCGATCAAGCAAGCGGTGGGTGTGAGTGTACACCCATTAAGCGCCATTTTATAGGCCGCAACCTTATACCCACCTTATAGATCGGCTGCGTGAATGAAGCCTACTAACGGTAACACTAGCATTTTAGTTATACATACATACATATATATATATATATATATATATATATATATATATATACATATATATATATATATTAATCTTGTAATATTATATTAGTATAGGGTAGTATTTTAAAATTGTAAAATTCTAGGGTTTGAAATTTAAATTGTCTAAATTAAAACTTTTAATCACAAAACATAAATTTCAAAACTTGAGGACAAGTTTTAAACATTTAAAACATGGAGGATCAAATAACAAATAATCTAATTAGCAACTAATTCCATAATTATCCATATTTGATTTATTTAAAGATTTATTTAAAGATTTCTTTCAAGATAATTACCAATTTAATCTAAACAATTAATTAATTATCAAATAAGGAAACTAAATATTTTATTAGTTGATAAATATCTTTAATTAGATCAAGATTATAGTCATATATATCAAAAAATCAGATTAGGGTTGATCTAATATGATTAAGGCAAGTTTCCATAAGATAAATATGAAAAAAAAAAAAAACCGAATCTGGCCCTTCCTGACGCTCGGACTCGCCGAGTCAGGCCAACTCGCCGAGTCCACTATGGGACTCGCCGAGTCCAGGACTCAGAAACACAAAAAATCGAATTTTGCAGGTAAGATTCAAACAAGCAACAATTTAATAGAAACCAATCTAGGCTCTGATACAACTGATGGGTTTTAGCCATAAGAACTTTCCTATGTGCGCATGAAAAACCCTAATGCATGGATCTAGGTTTCTCTAATTAAACATGCTTTCAATCCAAGACTTCTAATGACTAATTAGGTATAAGAACAATACAAAATCAGATCTAGAAGTTTACCTTTGAATCTCTTGTTTGATCTTGTTGTCTTGGAGCTCTAGAGTCACAATTGTCACTCCTCTAATGGCTTACAAACACCAACTAGCGAGGATGATGATTTGAGAGAGAGAGGAGAGGGAAGATTCGGCCAGGGTTTCTTTACTTTTGAAGAGATACCGGTTTCCCTTGCCCATGGGGTCTATTTATACTTGTAGGACTCCTAGAGTTTCATTCAAAAACCCTAGCTAGATAACTATTATTCAAAGCAATCCAAATCCTTACCTTAGATAGCCTTGGACGAATTTGAGGCTTATCCTAGCCCTAGAAGTCGTCCAAACCATATCCATTAAGGATTTATACCCCAAAGTGTAACTATCAAACAATTGACAGTTTATACCCTCTTATTTAATTAATCTCTTTAAGTCACCAAATTAATACTAATTAATTTATGACTTATATTAATCAAATCGAAATATTATTATTCCTTATATTATTCTCATAATATATTAGTAATATCTATTCTCTCATAATAAATCATCCTATTAAGTTGCTATGGTGAAGGCAACCCAAAAGGACCATGCACAATCGGGTCAAATACTTGCCTAATATAGTTGCAGCCTTAGACACTATTCCAACAACTTCATCATCAGAAAGTCCTTCTATGTCAAAAGCTGCTGACAAGGTAATCATCATCTCTTGTGCAGTTGAGCAGTTTTGAACCAAATGATAGACATGATATTGAATAGAGTTTCCAATAGCAATCCTCGCCTTCACATCGAGATTTAGAACTTTTTTCTTTTTCTTGTTGTATCTCAACACATATTTCTGCTTTAATCCACTACCGAATGCATTTTCATTGGAGAATTGACGCGGAGAGACGATGGGACCCTTGTTGATGACATCAAGCATGTCATAGTCGATGATCTCGAGAGCATCCATGACCTTTGATTTCCATGCAATAAATTTGACTTCATCTAAAGGAAGGATCTTGCCAACAACAGACAATTTAGGGTTATAGGAAGTCGACAAGATAACTTGAGTGTATCGTAAACCTGCTTTGATACCAATTGAAGGTTTTTATTGATCAAATACACTCAAGTGAATAACAAAGAAAAAATAAACAAATGAAAGATCAAAACAGAAAAGTGAAAGAACACAAATATTCACAAAGGAACGAGTTCACAATGACAGTCACCAAGACTAAATTAGGGTTTCACCCTAATGTTGATTATATACGATTACAATAACTAATATCCCACTAAATAACGGATGTATACCAATCTAAGTAAAGGTCTGATCCTAATCACTAAGATTACAGATTAGATATCTAATATATATATATATATATATATATATATATATATATATATATATATATATATATATACATAACTGCCAAATATACATATGATCACCAAGATCATTGCTTCATGTTGACAATGATAACATTTGGTGTTGGCGATGGCGTTGGTGCTGATGTTGGCACTGGTGGTCAGCGTCTAGTGTTTGAATCATCATATCATAAGGTGTGACCTTACACTTCTCACTATACGATGTAGGATGTTTTTTATCTTTGTGATACTTGCATGGAAGACCCCGGTGGTAGCCCATGACATATGTATGAATGACCATGGGGGTAGCCCATGAAACTCGTATATAAGAACATGGGGCAGCCCATGGCAATGTAAGGAAATACCATGGGGGTAGCCTATTGTACATGGATGTAAGACCATGTGGGTACCCCATGGCATTTCAGAAGAAAGACCATAGGGGTAGCCCATGGCAAATGTATGTATGGTATATGGTATTTTAGGGAACTCAATAAGACTATTGCTTACAGTTTATGGTTTAACATTTTTCAGGTACTTCCAGTTCCAAAGGGAAGGGAACGACTTGATTGCATAGCATCCCCTGATGGCTTTTTCCGAACTTATTATTATTGTTTTACTCTAATGTTTGGAAAATACAATTTGATCTGATTTGTTTTGGAACAAATGGTTGTATGAATTTAATGTTTTAAAAATGAAATTTTTAATTGTATTTTTTGGATGTTGCATTTTCACTTCCTCAAAACACACACATAATTTACTAAAATATTTTTCCCATCCAACATGTGGTTCACTTATAGCTTAACAGAGGAACCGAGATTTGATCTCCTAATTTCTTCACCGTAGAACCAAAGTTATGCATAGGGTTCCCTAAGATTGCCTTCAATTAGTTATAATGTATACTTTTTAGCCCTCCTACATTGTCCAAGGCTAACTTGAATATCAAACTTTTTTATTATATCCGGTCTAAGCTTTCCTACACTCATCTTTTACTTATGTAAAATTTCCTTTGTATATTGACTGCCTATTTATACTTAGGGGTGGAATTGGTATGGTACCGATTCATTTTTCTCTAAACCGTGTACCGTACAAACTATAATTGGTATAAAAAAATTGTTACCAGTAACGTACCAAGTATACTTGGTACCAATATATTTGGCTACTAACAAGTTTGGTTGGTACAAATTGGTAATGGTATATACCAACTATAACATCTTAAAATTTTCATAAAATTTAAATTTTTCAAAACAACCCTTTTTTTATAGAAGTGTTTAAAAAAACCGTTGTTCCCAAAACGTTATTTAAATATCAGAATATCTTTCAACATATTTTTCAAAACATTCACATTATCAGAGTTTCCCATAAATTATAAGTCCAGAACGCGAGGATGTGTACGGTGACGTCTTCACCTTGACATAGTCCACTGAAGTACCAGAAACCATAAACCAAAACTGTAATCACGATGCTTAGTGAGTTTCCCCAAAGAACCAACACCTAAACAGTTAACATAAACAAATAACAACATGCATACAGGGCCTTCAACATGACTGGAACGCCCCACTGGCCTACAGTCCATCTGGTACCCCACAGAGCCTTTAGTCTGAGTATAATGCCCAACCGGCCTACAATCTATCTGGTACGGTCATAGAACCTCCAGCATAACTGGTACACCTCACCGGGCCTTCAACCTATCTGGACCATTCTCTGGGCCTTCGGTGTAACTGGTACGCCGCACTATCCTTTAGTCTATATGGGATACCCTGGGTCTGTTCACCTTCAGCACAAAGCATGTCGGCCTCTACCCAACCACACGCACAAACCATGTCAACATATACATAACAGATAAGCATATATATAATGTATCGATATAAACAATATAAGGTTTATTGATTGGCAGCACTAAGTAGTACAGTCTCAACCCAACCTCACTACATTAACACATGCTACTAGAAAACATATAGTCAGAACAGATCCGACAGATCTAAGAGATCACTAAGCATAGCAACTTCCTATCTACTAGGATATTGATCTAACAGATCATAACAACATAGCAACATCCTATCTACCAGGATACCGATCTAACATATCATAATAGCATAACAACATCCTTTCTACCTGGATACCGATCTAACAGCTCATAACAACATAACAACATCCTATCTACCAGGATACCGATCTAACATATCATAACAATATAATAGCATGCATAACAGGATATCAATCCAATGGGTCGGCATTGATGCCTTCGACCCGCAAGTACAGTGAGGACAACTTACCTCGAATGTAGAAGCTCCCCGAAAGAAAGTCCTTAGCTGCTGCCATGTCTGCATCCAAACTATCAAAAACAATAACACACCTAATTAGCAATTGGGTCACACACTATAATCTATAATCCATACTTGGGGTAAAATGACCATTTTACCCCTGACCCAACATACACTAAAATTGAGTCCCAAAACCAAAAGATCCACAAAGGCCCACTAATGGCCCAATTTTCGGAATTGGGCCCAACCCCATATGGGTCTTATCCTAAGCTCATATTTTCCTTCAATTCAAATCAGGTTATCACAAACACCCCTCGGGACAAACTTGGACAAAGACATACGTCAAAAGTCAAAGTCAACGGTCCAAGTTGACCAACTCGCCGAGTTGTCCTTCAACTCGTTGAGTTTCTCCATCAATCTGCACAGATCAGGAAAAACCAAGTCAACTCGCCGAGTTGACTAACCAACTCGCCAAGTTCCATTATCAATAGGAAAATGTCGGGGAAAAGTAAGCTAACTCGTGAAGTTTATCCAACAAACTTGCTGAGTTCGCAAGAAACCCACCTCTTAACACATTAAGCACTTAATCCATTCGGACATGACTCCAAAATATAGATTTGACTTCCTTGAGCTAGAAAACCATGTAAAGTTGCCAACTTTACGCTCATGCATGGCTAAATGAAGCTCTTAAGCTTGGAATGGACTTAATAATTGACTTGATGCATGCATGACACCAAAATCCTCATAAAGCTTGCACCTTTACGCTCAAGGGTACCAAAACCAACCCAAATCTGGAAGAACAACCCCTAAAATGACTTTACTCCATCATCATCCCCAGAAAGAGACCAAAACACCACAAAACCCAAAATAAGGAGATCTAATCAAATATTAAGCAAAGTTAGGACTTTATACCAGAAATGTGTTGGAAATGGAGCAAAGAACCCAGATCTGAAAGCTCCTACTCGAACCACCACTTTGTACGAAGCTTTTCTTCCTTTAGTTATCTTCAAACACACCAAAAAACACCCACAATGAACTCGCAATACTCAAGGAGGCTCTAGGGTTTCAAGATTAGGGTTAGGGGCAATGGAGGCTGGAAATGAGGCCAACACCAAGGACTTAAGGTGTTTAAATAGGGTGTAACACCATAAAATTAGGGTTTCCTTCTGAGTGGCCAACTCACCAAGTTGAGGCTCCTCAACTCGTCGAGTTGCCTCATTAAACTTTGTGGTCATTCCAACTTCTACTCGCAGAGTTGAGGCTCCTCAACTCATTGAGTAGACACATTAAATCCCCACGATTCTTCATCTTCAACTCGCCGAATTGGCTCATCCAACTCGCCGAGTTCAATTTGGAATTGGCATAATTCCACAATTAACCTTCTAGATTTTGGGTGTTACACCAACTTCTTTTAATTTTTTATTGTAAGATTTAAAAATAAGTAAAGACATCGGGTAATTTTCAGTTTTAGTATAGTAACTAGTTAGTAGTGCTTTTAGATTACAAAAGAATTCTATTGAGGTAACGCTAAAGTAATGTTCTAGTTTTGTGCTTTAACGTGGTGATAACTATTGACTAATACGACTAAATTACTTATATAATGTTCTTAAATTGTAAACACTAAACACAATTAACAGTAGAAATATATGATTTTCTTTTTATATATATATATATATATATATATATATATATATATATATATATATATATATATAAATGAATTGGTTGGTACGGTATTACCATGGTATTCAAACTTTTATACCATTACCATACCAACATTGCACAATTGGTATGGTACTACCAACCAAACATGTTGGCTACAAAATATATTGAGTACTACCTTTCTTGGTTCGGTTAGTAACATGTTGGTTGGTTTTTCATGGTAAAATTTTGCCAGCCGTATCCATGCATCTGTCACAAGTGATCCCAACTTGAAGTTTATGGCACAATTATGATCATTATTCAACGACTTTATTTGGAATGCCTCTTCATCATTAATCCAAGATGCTCACAACATAAAGTTGTAATCACTTTTGTAACACTTCACCAACAATCCTTTCATGTCACTATTTTTTAGAAAAAAATTGGTGCCCATTAGAAACAACATGGTTGCATAACAAGGTTTTGACTTGCCCTCGGTCCTTAAATCTCATACCAAGTATTGGATTTTACTTCGTCCAATCTAAGGATTTATTGTGTAACACCCTAATTTTCAAATATCGATTAAATGAAAAATAATTGTTCCAATATCTCCCAAGATCAATTCTGAACTTACTTATAGACTAAACTACAGCAGAAGCAAAATAAAATTAAATAAAGTCTTCAATTGAACAACTTCGGGTGTTACGTCTTTGCGGAATTCCTCTGCCGTCTTCTGGATCAATCCTTATCCTTGGACTTTTCTCTGCCACTTTCTAAATAGTTTCCTAGGATGCACACATTTAAAGTTTCTAAATGGGTAAGCCTAGGGCCTAGTGGGTTCGTGTTGCACATACATGTCCATCACTTAAAAAATGACATATAGTTTTATCAAATACCTTCAATAAATCATACAAAAAATATATCACCCAATGACATAATTTAGGGGAACGATTAATTGTCCAGAGAAAGAACCAAAGGTTCATTTCTTTCTCTTTGAGACAACTCATCATCTATTATACTCAAGTATTTTAAATATCCAATGAAATGAGTATAAATCTCAATTCTCATTACCGCCGATCACATACATCCGTCATGCTCACGACAATTAAGCACCCAACTCGTTCCCACTAAACATGTCACCCAAAAAAACACACATACAGTAGACAAAAAATCCAAAATAACATATGTACACAACCATACTTATCATAAAACATATTGTGAATAACTAATTGAAAAGTCGCATATAAACCACATGATAAACATTTATGTGAGAGCAACCACAGAACACGAAAAACTCACCTCGTAACCGATAAGTTCTAACCGAAGCTTTGTTGCTAACCTGCACCCTATATTCCACCAACAAATTTTTCTTAGGCAACATCCTAGAAAACATCATATGAGTTCATTTTGGTTCAACTATCCACATGTCTCATTCGGCGAACTAATAATAATCCAATTAGATTAATTGCAACATTCGGAATAATTTTATAAAAATATTTCATATTTTTTAATCCCCATATTCATAAGATTATACCTTTATAAACTAATACTCAAATGTTAAAACAAGTAAATCCCAAAATAACAATAATTAAAAATGCTATTAATTAGAAATTTTGAAAACAATAGGGACCGTTTATGTAGTTTATGTTTCCACGTTTAAAAGAAAACATGAGTTTAGTTTAGGAAAAATGGAAACTGTCAAATCATATAAACTATAGGGATCACTTTTATAACTTTTAATATCATATGAAATTTGTTACACACTTTCTGGTAGAAAATTAGAACTGACAGCTTATCAAAAGATGGGGACTACTTGTATAAATATCACTTTAATTAAACGAAAATGAGGTGTGTTGTACGTCGCATTTGATAAAGAAAAGATAAGTGATGCATTATATCTGACGTATCGAACTCTATACCTTGGTACTGCCACAGCCACTGACTGACAAATGAGACTACTAATTTTCTTTTATTTTTAAAGCTGGTTTAAAAATGATAATTTCTTTTATCAAAACTTAACATTTTTTTTCATTAAATTCGGTTATTCCTTGATCGAAGAGGGACATATGACTAAACCAAAATATGTAATGGGTTCTTATAAACTTACTCAAACAACCTAATCAAGCTCAAAACGAAGAGACATACCTTAATTTTTAAAATAGCTCCGAAAACCTTTACGAACATCAAACCCCGATTTCTGTTTTGTATCTCCAAACTTTTTTGCATTTTTGTGGGCATTCCACTCTAATTCTCGTGCCTTTTATAATGCCCAACTTTTTAAGCTTTATAGCTAACCCAAAAGTCCAAATTTATGACTCTAATCAAAATGATGAGTTTGGGAATTAAAATTCCATAATTTCTCCATTTACTCCTAATTAATTTCTTAATCATAATTATAATAATACATTTAGACTATATATTTATATATTTATTTTAATTTGATTTATCACATATTGAAAATGGCATGTAACTTAACATCGGGCTTACTCTCACCCTCATGACTTTTAGTAGAGTTCAATTCATCTTATCCATTTGTGGCATATAATTTACATAAAAATTCATCATTCATTCTTTTGTTCATAACTACTATTTCCTTAGTAGAATCAACACTTAGATCCATCAAGTTATTTACTTCATCCTCATTTTCTCCAGCCATGATGCAAGAATCATGATCATCTTCTTCATTGACTTCATCACCAAACATTGTTCTATTTCAACACCAGTATATATACATAAATTTTACCACCATTTCCATAAGCAACAAACATGAAATCTGCATAGTCCACATCATTTTCAATAGGAAAAATCACTTCCATTAATGTTTTGCCCGGCTCGCAATAGTACCCTAAAATCTTTAATTATTGTGTGGATATAAGGATGAATGTAGACCATTGATTTTAGTTATTTTAAGTATTGATTTACATATCTTTAAATTAGGAGACACATGTTTAAATTAAGAAACAAATGTTTAATTAATGAAAATTTCGGATTTTAAGGGATTTTGATTCTTTTAATTTTGAATTCTGATTTTTTTTTTAATAATTCATTTTTAATTCTAACATAATTTTTAGTTTTACTCGATTTTATTCTTTTAGTATGCAATTCTGTTAGAATGATATTATATGAAAATATCAGAATATGTTCAGATAGAGTACATATTTTGATTGAAGTAACTTCTTATAGAAAAACAACATTCTTCAACCTTCAGTTGAAATATAACATGATCCTTATATATTCACACATTGTAATGCAAATATAGATTCATACATAATCTTACATAATAATAATGTAAATAACATCCTTAAATATACAGTTATTGAACAAATAGATTTGATTACTATTAATTAATAGATAACACTAAAAATTTACCTTATTTAATTAATTCTTAAACTATCTTGCCTAAATTAAAGGGATTAATTAAATATTTATTTAATTACTAAAATTAATTAATAGATAACAATAAAAATTTGCCTTATTTAGGTTTTGAAATGATTGACTCACATTGATTCTTATATTCACACAATAATTAGTTAGAATACTTGAACCTAGTTATATATAGGCTAAGGTTATTTTATTCAAATTAATTATTGTGTGGATGTAGGAATGTATGTAGACCAATATTTTTAGTTTTTTTTTAACTAATGATTTACCTATCTTTAAATTAGGAGACATGCGTTTAAATTAAGAAACACATGTTTAATTAATGAAAATTTTGTACTTTAAGGGATTTTGATTCTTTTAGTTTTGAATTCTGATTTTTTTTAATAATTCATTTTTAATTCTAACATAATTTTTAGTTTTATTCTTTTAGTATGCAATTCTGTTAGAACGATATTCTATACAAATGTCATAATATATCATGATAGAGTACATATTTTGATTGAAGTAACTTCTTATAAATAAACAACATTCTTGAACCTTCAGTTGAAATATAACATGATCCTTATATATTCACACATTGAAAAGCAAATATAGGTTCATACATAATCTAACAGAGTAATAGTCTAAATAACATCTTTAATTATACAATTATTGAACAAATAGATTTGATTACTATTAATTAATAGAGAACATTAAAAATTTACCTTATTTAGGTTTTGAAATGATTGACTCACATTGATTCCTATATTCACAAAATAATTAGTTAGAATACTTTAACCTAGCTATATATATATATATATATATATATATATATATATATATATATATATATATATGTATATATATATATATATATATATAGGGATAGAAAATATACATTACAGCCCCACCTAAACTTAGGTACTAAACCTCTAAAATATGTCGTTTTAACTTACTAAATATACCATATTCGATTTTCATTTGCTAAATATACCATCTCCATCACATTTATTTCCTCCATTATCAGTTAACCATCCATGTTTTCTTTTTTCAATTATCGTTTATTACTTCATCCTAGTGAACATTATTGTTTTCCACCATCACGGAGGTCGAAGATAATCAATATTATTTTTATTTTCCTATCAAAGTTGTTGCTTCAATCCTGAATCTACTCTTCAAGCAGTAAACGTGAATTCCCTAATCACAATGTTTAGCTAATAAAACAAATTAGTTTTATAAGGTTTAGTACCTAAAATTAGGTGGAGCTGTAATATATATATATATATATATATATATATATATATATATATATATATATATATATATAAGTCCTAATCAATACATAAGTTTTTTTTTTGAAACGACGGATTTTTATTAAAACCCAAGTCCATCAAGAAAAAACAATGCTAGTTAAATAATTCTGAAGGAGAACAAAACAAATCCACGCAATTACAAACCTCATAGTTCCCCTTTCGATTAACCCCTTAGGCCGGACGGAATGGGTAACGGGGAGGGATGCGGGATGCGTCCTGCATCCGGGAACACCGCCCCGTTGCTGCGGGAAGAGACGCGCGAGAAAGGGGTGGGGTGGGGATGTTGCATTCTCACTCTTCATCCTATTCGTCCGTTTATTTTTATTTTATTTATTTATTTTTTTTTTTTTGCTTCAAACAGCTATATAGTCGTTAATATATATATATATATATATATATATATATATATATATATTCCTTTTATTAAACTATAAATACCACAACATCCAACCATTTTTCTAATCCATACCTTATAATTCTCTCCAAAAATATTAATCAAAATGTCATATCTTCATCATCCGATTTGACGGCTCTAGAGGAGGCTAAGTTTATCGGTTCCGTCATGACGAAAACGGTAGCATACTATCAAAACCGACTAGGCGAAACATCACGTGCACGATCTAGACCAAGAAACCCGTGGTCGCATAGAAATCACGATGTCGGACACGATCGTGTTATAGAAGATTACTTTGCAGATGACGCCATCTACACTGTAAAGTTTCGACGTCGGTTCCGGATGAGGAAGGAACTATTCTTACCTATTGTTGGCGATTTGGAAGGTAGCTTTCCATATTTCCAATGGAAAATGGATGCGAGGCGGATAAAAAGTTTCTCTTCCATTCAAAAATACACGACTACAATTCATCAGTTAGCATATGGCATGGGCGCAGACAAATAGGGAGAGTATTTTAGGTTATCAGAGCGTACCGTGTGGGAGTGTGTGTACAAGTTCTGCAAAGTGATCTGTTTGGTTTATGGGCAAAGATATTTTCGTAAACCAACTATCAACAATATCCACCAAATGTACATGGTGCATGAAGGCAATGATGGATTCCCTGGAATGCTTGGTAGTATCGGTTGCATGCATAAGGGTTGGTCATTATGCCCCAACGCATGGTGTCACACCCCCCGACCAGACGGCGGAAACGTCCGGAGGTGGATGACTTCCTTGTGCAATATCATAAGAATTGAATATAAATGAAACAAAGTAATCCAAACATCATACATTTAGATAACAAACTTACATTGTTTACATGTTGTATCCGTCCTTCGATTTACATAAAAGAGACATAAGCGGAAAAATTCCAAACTACAACTAAACAGTCCTGCATCCGCGTCCCTTGTTACCTGCTTACTAGATCCCTGAGAATACAAGTCATTTTGAAAAGCGTCAACTAAAAAGTTTGTGAGTTCATAAGCGTTTTTGTCTAAAATAGTTTTACACTTGTTTAGAATCGTTCTCATTGTACTTTCAGAAAATCTGATATTTTCTATGAAATCGTTTGAAGCCTTGCTTGGAAAATCATGGGTATATGTGTGCATGTCATTATTTTGGTTCATCTTTATAAGGAGTGATTTTAAAAAGTAGTGTAGTTTGTAAAGGCGAGCTGTGTTCAAGAATAGTTCTTTTTAGTAATAATAGCCAACCATTTCCAGAAAATCCCATATTTTCAAAAAAAGGAATGCAGTTGTAAATCTTGTTTTTCTTATCGAGTAAAATTTAGTGTGCATTCTAGTTTATCGTCATCGAAATCGTATAGAAATCCTATTCTCCCGAAAATCCTATATTTCCTACTATAAAATATTCGTAAGTTCTGTTTCCAACTATGTATACTTGCATATGTGTGTGTTAGTTTATCGTTTTCAAAATCATTTACAAACGTTGTTCCTAGAAAATCCTATGTTTTCTTATTGGTAAAATAACAGTATTAAGACTCTAATACTTGTTAGGTGAAAGAAATCAACATGGCAATTGTGGACATTCTACGCAATGAAAAAGGAGAGTTAACACAGCAAATGCGGACCATCACTACCATGCGTAGGACAGTCAACACAACGTGCCAAAATTTATTTATGAGGTTTTCCTTACATAAATTTCTAGCTAACATAATGTATTCTAGTGTGTCGTTATAACCATACTAATATGACCGAGACCTGTTTTGGCGTTTCTTAGACGCTCTTGTTTTGTTCCAAGACATTTGTCACCCTAGACTGGTCGGTCTAGCTATAGTGAACATCGAAGGTGCGGGGTATCAACCCAATATAGATCTATACACAAATTCTCGCTCTCCCTCCAGGAGACTCTGACTATAACTCCTTACAGGACTTTAGACGTACGCTAATATTTTTATATTTAGGTACTTTGGAGATTTGTCTGACTAGAATACTAATAACCTTTTGATCAATCGTTTGAGATCCATTATCTGTTAGATAAAATAATGATATCCGTACTCATTGAATAGAAATATCATTTTCGTTCCATCTCGTTTATTGTGCTTGTTAACTGAGTGCCTCGTGTTTGTGTCGTTTCGTTTATTGAAAAATAAGCCATTTTGAACGTTTATCAAAATTGACGCAACATTATTGGAATTGGAAAAAATGGTCTTTCCTTTCTATAAATTGGCGGCTCAAGCCCATATTAGTCAAAAGGAAAGTATCAAGTTATAATTTGTGTAAATTCATGACTGTAGGTTATGATATGCATTTTCTGTTTTATGACATATAGAACATTACTTATGTTCCTGAAGGTTTTACGACAGTAGTTTATGACATGAAAATACTTTTGTCATGAAAACTCTATTTTCGTATATTGTTCTTGGTAGGATTATTTTTATTAAATAATTATAAATAATCTCTAATATTTTTGTTAATCTGATAAGGGAAAAAGTCATGAGTATGACATAATGTTCCAAGATAACCCTTATGTTTATGTTTGGCCAAAAATGATCCAAAATAATATTATTTCCATAATTTAATCATTTTCAAAATATTTTGTGCCACAACTTGTTTAAGTTAATCTTGAAGCAATTCCTTATAATTGTTGTTATAATAATTCGTGACTTATACATGGTAACATACTAGCTCTTGTTTTCAAATATGATTTGTGGAACATAATCCAAACTCTTGAGACTTAACCAAAATCTCGAGTTTTTGGACTATTTATAAGGGGTTTCATACTTAAGAACAGGTAATAATGGCATGCATACACAATAAAGAAATAGATTATGATTTATGCAAGACTTTGACTAGTATCCCCCCCCCCCCCCCCCCCAAATAAAAAAAAACAATAAAACTTTGAGAAAAGGTGGGGGTATGAAGCTCACCTTGAGTTGGTTGATGAGTTGGTTGGAATGATGGAGTGAAGATCTCAAGCTTATACATTTAGCTAAAATGAGGAACTTCCTGGTAGGGATGTTGTCCTAAAGGTGATCATCACATATTATTATGAATAAAATAATATGGATTCATTTTGAAAATTTCATAAAATGTTAGATGAGTGGAGAAACTTACTTAAAAACTCTAGAGAGGAGTTGAGAAATTTAGCTTTCAACCAGCTCTTGTTCTTGCTTTTGAGATGAGTTTTTGAGAGAATATGAGAGAGTGATAGAAGTGGGGAAGTCTAAAACTCCTCCACAGACGTTGTTTTAAGAGGATAAAAGAAAAGGTGGGAGACTTAAGTGCATGAAATCTGATGGTTCATGCTTTGTTATTTGGTGGGTAACGCCTTGGTTACTGTGATTTGCATAGGGAATAGGAATTATATCAAATCACAAAGTCAAACCTCCTTGTCCTTATCTTATTCTTATCTTGATTGAAAATAATCGCTTTATAAATCTTAGGCATTATTTTATATAAATATGTTTAAAATAATTAATTTTAGCATAGAATAGGGGTTTAAGATATGAAAAATACGAGTTTGGTGTGATTTCCGACATCGAAATGACTTAAATTGATGAAAAAGTCTGAAATGGACAAAAATCCGGATTGGAGCCTTGTTCCTGCGAGGGTCCGAAGTCAGCTCCATATTTCCGGAGTCATTAAGCAAATTTCGGAGTCATCTACTAATTTCCAGAGCCACATCATGTATTCCGAAGCTGTTGGGTAAGTTCCGAAGGCACTTCAAATTTCCAGAGTATTTCCCTCAGATCCGGAGTCAGGTGGGATTTCAGGAGCGAAGCCAGTAGTCTGAACCAGAGGCGCGAAGCGGGTCGGGTATTCCAAAGCGGGGCTAGTCTTCCGGTGTGAGGGGTCCGAAATAGGGGAGGTTCCGATATGCAATTCCTCTTGGCTCCTTAGAAGGCATTCCGGACTAATAGGGTTCCGGACCAAAAGGTTCAGGACCAAGAGGGTTCCGGACCAAGAGGGTTCTTTTGGGTTTTCTCCTTATGTTTTGAGTTGTTTTCGACTGAGGAAGGTACTTACAGAGATTTGAGATATGTGGAGAGATTTGGGAGAGATTTCACATTCTTGGAGAGATTTAGGAGAGATTTAATATACTTGGAGAGATTTGGGAGAGATTTCACATGCTTGGAGAGATTTGGGAGAGATTTCACATACTTGGAGAGATTTGGGAGGGATTCGATATAATTGGAGAGATTTGCATTCTAACACTACATGGTTCATTAGGAACTCATATTATACACTTAAATGTGTTATAACAAGTCTCACAATAGTCCTTGCTTACCTGAGGACGAAATTTCCTAGCCAAAAATGCTAGTTGTGACAAATGGTGTGGTTAGTACATGAGAGGCGACCACAAAGAGCCGATGATCGTTCTAGAGCCTATCGCATCACATGATCTTTGGATATGGCATGCATTCTTTGGTCCAGGTGGTGCAAACTATGACATCAATGTGCTAGACCAGTCGTTGGTATTCAATGATATCTACCTTGGAAAGTCGCATGATGTACCTTTTCAAGCAAATTAGGTCGCATATAAGCGTGGCTACTATCTTACTGACAGTATATATCCTCCCTTGTCTGTTTTTGTGAAATCGTTTACATGTCCTAACGACCCGAAAAGGAAAATTTTTAAAGAGGCGCAAGAGTCTGCTAGGAAGTATGTGGAGCGAACATTTGATGTACTTAAGAGACGTTGGCAAGTACTAGAAATTGAGGCAAGGTCATATGAAATGAAAAGGTTACAGCACGTAATGTATGCATAATATGATTCTTGAAGACGAAGGAAGAGCAATATGTCGGTACAACGAAAATGAAGTTTTGCCAAATGTCGAAGGAGTAGTCGTTGGTACACAAGAGTATAGAGCGAATAGAAGAGAAGTACACAATCGCGACATTCATCACGCTCTTCGTGCTGATTTCGTGGAGCACATTTATAGGGCTCATATTAGCCCCCAATAGAGTTTTCTCGCCATGATTTGTTTGACGAATCAGACGAGGATTCTGATATGTTCTTCAAGATCGAAGATTCCGATAAGGAGAGTGACGTATTTTGATTTTTTTGTATGCGTTTTTTTTTTAATTTCTACTTATTTAAATATTAGGTATAATGTAATTTTTATTTTAATTAATGAAATTTTTTTTATTTTTAATTAAGTTTTATGTTTAGTATGAATTTAAAAATTATAAATCATAAAAAAAATTATTTTTATTTAAAAAAAATAGTAAGAGAATCTCTTTCCACCCATTCCTTAGGTTTTAGACGAGGGAAAAGAAAGTGAGAAAAAGCGTGGTATTACCCATAAAAAGTAAGGAAAGCTTCTCTTTCATTCCATTCGCTTTAATCTTAGGGTTGTGCTATAAGCATCCCGCTTTTACATTTGATTTGACATCATTTTTTTCCCTTTTGTTTTTTTGTTGTTTTTTCTTTTATTAATAATAATAATATTATTATTATTATACTATAGATTAAAATTCTCCAACCTTAGCTATAGTAAAGTGGCTAAGAGATGACAAAAATGATCCTTTAAGTATTCCTTTTGTTGCAGTTTGAGATTTGTACTAAGGGAATGACAAAAATGGTCCTTTAACTATACCTTTTGTTGCAGTAATGTTCCTTACCATTTTGTCATAATTCACCCATTTGTTTTTAGGAAATACAGTAATTTGGGCTCTCTTTTGTCAAAATTTCCCCTTCTATTATGCTCTTCTTGTCTTTGTTTTTTTCACCCGTCTCCAATTTTCTGCTTATATATTTCACCTTATCTCATTAGACGAAACATTTTTTTGTTTTTTTGGAAATTAAAACCTGCTGACTGAGGATTTAAGAGATTGGGTTTACGTGTGCTCATGTTTTCCATTGCTTACATACATGTCCACCTTCTGTTTTCCAAAGTGATACGTCTCCGATGCTTTATCTCTACCTTTTCCATAGTGTTCATTCATATTTTTTCTAGAATCCCACCGCCACCGAAATAAGATTTCCAGTCTGTCGACTCCCCCTTTGACATCATTCTTCTATAAGCCCTAATTGAAGATTTCAACAAACCACCGTTGCCGCACCAGGAAACGTTTTCGCCACTATTGCCATCGACATCTTCTTCGTCCCCCTGTTGGAGATCAACGGGATACCCTCTACCAATCGTTATCTTATTAATATTATTATTATTAATCAAACTTTTACTTCGATGTTTAATACGATTTTTATTACGTTAATGAAAAGTATATTGTTAAAATAAGATAATCATAATAATAATATATAAATTAAAAAAGAATTAACAAATAAAAATGTCGTCCGAATTTTAAAATTTTATACGAAATTTATAACAATAATAATAATAATATAAATTAAAAAGAATTAAAAACAACTAAAAAAATAAAATAGGAAAAAAAACAAAAAAAAAAGACAAAAACAAAATAACAAAACATCAAGTAGGGGGCGGGATCCGAAAAGAAGGAAGTACTTATAGAAAAACCTTAATTTTATCGTATAAAAGGGGAGCTGCAAAATAAAACATTAAGGTGCTATTATATCATTTTTGCTGTGAAATAATTATCTCACTTTAACCGTTTGGAGCTTGTCTCCTTCCTGCCGGCTTTCTTGCTATTTCCACAAGTGTGATAATTTCAAAAGCTCAAGTTACTCTCTCCAACAACTTCCACTAAGAGTATCTAGCGATACTTCTGCCAAAAATGTGTCTTCAACGCTCCACATTATGTCAGACATAAATAATTGAATATTATAATATGTTTATATGTTAGTTACTTAATATATTTAATAAACACAATATTCACTTCTGTTTTAATTTATTTTTAATATATATTTATAACACTCATTTGAAACTTCCATATATTTTTTTTCTTTTCACCACATTCATTGGAAACTCATATTACTTTTTAATTTCTTTCTAATAATAAATATAAATTGGTTAATAAGGTTAAATAAATATAAAACCTAAAGTGTAATCATATATAAACTATATTTCAATATTAAAATAATATCTTTTACTTCTATTTATAAAGTTTTTTTTTTTTTTTTTTTTTTTTTTTTTTTTTTAACTTTAACCATATTATACTTAGTTTATTAGTTTTAATATATTGTTGGATGTAAACCATCATCATTTTAAAGATACAAATTTGGAACAATTTGTATAAAATACTTAAATTATTAATTAAATATAACATTACAGGTTCAACTTAAATATAAATTTTAGTTTAACTTAAACAACCCAAAAAATAATTTGTAATCGTTAAAAATGATAAATTGTATTGTCTTTCTAATAATAATTATAAGTTGGTTAATAAGGTTAAATAAATATCAAACCTAAAGTATAATCATAAATAAACAAAAGTTTCAATATTAAAATAATATATTTACTACTATCTACAAAGTTATGTCTATAACTTTTAATATATTATACTTAATTTATTAGATTTAATATATTGTTCTATGTAAACTATTGTCAGTTTAAAGCTACAACTTTTGAACAAAACATTTTTCATTTTACCACATTCATTTGAAACTCTCATGTATTTTTTCTTTCACCACATTTATTTGAAACTCTCATTACTTTTCGATTTCTTTATAATAATAAATATTATTTGGTTAATAAGGTTAAATAAATATCAAATCTAAAGTGTAATCATATGTAAACTAAATTTCAATATTAAAATAATATTTTACTTATAATGTTATGTTTTTTTTAACTTTTAATATATTATACTTAATTTATTAGTTTTAATATATTGTTGGATGTAAACCATTATAATTTTAAATGTATAATTTTGGAACAATTTGTATAAAATACTTAAATTATTAATTTAAATATAACATTACAGGGTCAACTAAATAAATTTTAGTTTAACTTTAATAACCCAAAAAATATTTTGTAAATAGTTAAAAGTGATAAATTGTAGTGTCTTCCTAATAATAAATATATGTTGGTTAATAAGGTTAAATAAATATCAAACCTAAAGTGTAATCATAAATAAACAAAATTTCAATATTAAAATAATATATTTACTACTACTTATAAAGTTATGTCTTTAACTTTTAATATATTATATTTAATTTATTAGATTTAATATGTTGTTGTATGTAAATTATTGTCAGTTTAAAACTACAACTTTTGAACAGTTTGGAAAAAAAATACTTAAATTGGTAATTTAAATAATAATATAGGGTCAACTTAAATATAAATTTCAGTTCCACTTAAAAAGCCAAAAAATATTTTATGAATAGTTAAAAGTGATAAATTGTGGTGGTAAATACAAAAACTAAATTGTAATCTCAATTGAACTAAAATATTTCTTAAATATATTTTTTATAATCGTTAAGAAAATAAATTAACAATAACAACAATTATAAATAACATTAAACTATATATTTTATTTAATTTTATTTATTAATAAACCGCGAATAGAGGTCACTCAAACGATTGAGATTATGCAGTTTTAATAGATGTATATATTATCATATAATTCAAAATCATCAATATATTATATGAGCTTAGTATACGAATTATTTTATTAAATTTAGCAATAACAATATTGTTATATTTAAAAAAAAATATTTGTAAAGATTTTAATTATATAGGTGTCTATGCGCAACGCGCAGACGTTCGTCTAGTTTTTAATAAATGGGTGTCACACGTAAAAGTCATTACTGTAATAATATTGTAACACCCGAAATCAGAAAGGTCAAGAAAGGAAAGGAAAAACCCTAAGTTGAAGAGGGTTGACTCGGCGAGTCCAGGGAGAAACTCGGCGAGTCGGAGCGGGATCCGGATGTAAAGCAATTGACCGACTCGGCGAGTCGGCAAGTGGACTCGGCGAGTCAGGTCTGGGTTTGGAAACCCTAATTTCGGGGCTTGGTACCCTATTTAAGCATCTCATTCTCTTTCCTAGGGCTCAGTTGCGGCTCTATAGTCCAGAACCAAAAACCCTAAGCCTCCATTGTTGCTCATTCAAGCTTTCTTGCCATTTTGGGTGATTTGAAGGAAGAAGGAAGAAGGCACACGTTGGGGATTCAAGAATTGGCAGTAGATTCAGAGTTGGTGAGGTCTTCCAGAGCATTTGAAGGTAATGAGTCGTTACCTTCCCTCTTTTGCATATAGATCAGCCTTTATCATAGGATTTGGGGCTTTTAGGGCAAGTTCTTGAGCCATTTCGAGTTAGAAGCCCAGATCTGAAGTTGCTACTTCAGATCTACGTGTATCTTGGCCTAGAGAATCATAAAGCATCAGTCTATGGGTTGATTGTTGAGCCCCTTTGTCTCAAACCCTAAGTTTATGGTGTATGGTGCCTAGATCTCCTTCTCTACACGTAAAGTTTGCAACTTTACGTGGGGAATAGGCTTGGGAAGGGTAGATCTGCAGTATGGAGTCCATGCATGACTCAAAAGTCCTCTGCATGTATGAAGATCTGAATAGACTCGGCGAGTCCTTCGAGTGGACTCGGCGAGTAGCTTGAAGATGAGGAGGAACTCGACGAGTGAGATGAACAGCTCGTCGAGTCGGATGAAGTTAAGCATGAACTCGGCGAGTTGGAAGAACAACTCGACGAGTTGGTTGAAGATTGCCTTCGACTCGGCGAGTCAGGTCGCGAAACCTCAAACCCTTCGAGTTGAGACTCGAATCAGTGAGTCGGGTGGTGACTCAGCGAGTTGGGCAGGACAGGACTTGGAACTAGTTGGACTCGGCGAGTCATAGAATGAATCGGCGAGTCGAGTCGCGAATAGAAAGACCCTGAGCATATGAACTCGGCGAGTCATTAGGAGGACTCGACGAGTAGGGTTGACCTGGAAGGTTGACTTTGACCAGGATTTTGACTTTGACCAGAGTTGACTTAGTTGACTGTCAGACTAAGCGTTATATGTATATTGATAGCTCAGAGAGCTAGAGGAGCAGCGGTTCAGGGGATTGTCGAGTAGCAGCCAGAGGTTTATCAGCAGAGCTCAGCAGTTCAGGTGAGTTTCCCTTCAGTAGGAACAGGTCTAAGGCCACAATGCCGGCCCGTTTAGCTAGCAGTAGTTTTCGGACTTCGGTTCGATGTAGGGGACAAGGTCCTAGTCAGCTTCGGACTTCGGTCCGATATAGGGGGCAAGGCCCCAGTTAGTCCGGACTTCGGTCCGATGCAGTGGGAAAGGCCTAGTATGTGCTTTATATGTTATTGTGTGGTATGTGGTAGATTGGGGGAGCTCACTAAGCTTCGTGCTTACGGTTTTCAGTTTTGGTTTCAGGTACTCGGTTTTCAAAAGAGGAGCTCGGGAAGATTGCAGAGCACACACCATAGTCAGTTAGCCTGGGAATGTTTGACTCTGATAATGATATTATGTTTTGAATTTAATACTTGAAAGTTATGTTTGACTTATGATATGTTTTTATAAATCTAGTTTTAGTAATGTTTTAAAAGAAATTTTTAGTCGTGATTTTTGGGTCGTTACAAGTTGGTATCAGAGCCTTGGTTTGAGGGATTCGGACGCACTTTCGAGTGTGCCTGAACTCAAACTAAGGAAGTGGTATAGAGTTTTCAAAAGAAAAATCGTAGTTACAAATGAATTTTGAGAAAAGAAAACAATTTTAGAAGAAGTGTAAAGAAAAGAGTTTTAGATAAAGCAAAAAGAGTTTTGAAAAGAGAAAAGGGTGTGGTGCATGCAATCAGCCGAGCTCAAGTAAGTACTCCCAATTTACCCATACAAGTTATGTTATGATTTCCAGTATCAGTTTCAGTATCAGTTTCAGTTTCAGTTTTAGTTACGGGTTCAGTAGAACAGCATGCTAGAATAGGACTAAGGATCTAGGATGATGCCTTATGTGCCTGCTTTATGTGTTCAACTTGATAAGGATTTCATGCTAGTAATGAGTAGACAGTAGCGGGATAGCCTGTGTAGGTTATGCCTGATAGTATAAGCTTAGCATTGTATGCTAGTGCAGTTTCTTGTTATGAGAATAGTTTTGCCTGAGTATGTTTCCTTTATCCGAATGCTGCTTGCTTTGTGCTTTGTGGGACTCTGAGGATGGGAGTTAGCCATTAGGTGAATACGTCATATCACGTGTGATCAGGGTTGAATAATCTCAGAGTGCTGGATTTGGCCCTACTGCGCAGCTATCGTTAGAGTCTAACCGTTGTAGGGACGAGACTTTTACTCGAAGGATTATCCGAGCCTTATTGCATGTGATGGTATTCAGGTGGTGGCTAATTGGCATTATAAGGAGGCCTTCAGCAGCTGAGGACTGGTTGGGTAAAGTCATAGGTTCCCTAGGGCAAGCCTAGGATGGGGGTAGCAGAGATCAGTAGAAGTGATTTGGTGGAGTTGAGGTAACTCTTGAGGAAAGTGCGGATAGATGTGGAAGGTAGTAGGGGCCCATACTACTGAAAGCAGAGGATCCGCACTCGATTCAAGAGGGGCCAAGAAGAAACCAGGGAATGGGTAGTGAGTGAGAAATCCCTCAGCAGTAGTGTGTAAATTGATCAGGATTTTGTTATATTTTCAGCATGGTGACATTGCGCGAGCTACCAGTTAGCAGTTCAGGCGTCGAGGAGGGATCTGGCTCAGGTTTTGGAGCCGGACAGCTTGATGATCAGATGAGGGGTTTCATTTCCGCAGAGATCATGCGCAACATCATCGATCAGACTCCAGTAATTTTCGGTTCGGTTAGAGGGGCCATCATGGAGCTTATGGACAGCCGACTTAAGGCCTTAGGGGTCGGGGCAGTTTCAGGACAGTTTGGGGCTCATCTAGAGCCCGATTCTCATGGATCCCAGGGATCCATCAGGGAGGGGAGTCCCATTTTTAGCACTTGTCATCTGGGGTCGGGAGTGAGTGGTCCACCTTACCCCCAAGAGGGTTCCCTGCAGGATTGGATTGCTGCAGAGGTTTCGCGGGCTCTCCAGGAAGAGTTACCAAACACCATTGGGCGTATCACCGATAGAGTGTTCGACGGGATTGAAAGGCGGACCTCAGCTGTCCAGGCAATGGGTGAAATGGTCACTATGACCCATGAACGGGAGATTGGCTCGGATAGTCAGCTTAGGAAGAGGAAGCGGTCTTCCGGTCTAGTTCGGCAAGGTGGGCAGTCGGACACTGTCGTAGTTGGTGTCAGGGGCCCGCAGGGTCGAGATGGTTGCACGAGGGAGAAGGGAGCACGGGCTGGCGTGCGCAGCAAGTCTAAGTGCGGCAGATGTGGATGGAAGGGTCACAAACGTCAAGAATGCACAGTAGAAGTAGAGTTATGCCATCGTTGTCATCAGCCTGGCCATGTTAGGGTGAACTGCCCCGTTCAGCGGTTGGGACAGCCTCATTGTCATAGTAGGGTTCGAAAGTCAGAGGGATTTGAGGATCCTTCAGAGCAGGTTGCGGGTATGATTCTTTTCCTTCTATTTTATTATTCATAATATTATTGCTATGTTGCTGCATTGATGTGAATAAGCTTATGTGTTGGGTATTATGTTATCTGCTTGTGTCGGAGATTTATGCCATCTGCATACCATGGGATTAGAATGGTGAAATGGAGGTCGTCCCCTCTAGATCGGGTTACTTCGGATACAGTAACTGTAGCATGTATGTGTAAGATGCAGTAGTGCCTTACTACTTGCGGAAGGCGTTAGTCGGGTAATGATCAGTTATATTCTCCGTAGTGATAGTCCAGAGTTCCTAGTGGAGCAGCTAGCGGTCAGTAAGGAAATGGTTTGGGGATGTGCACCCCAAACGCAGGTTCTCGGGAGGTAGTCCCTAAAGCAAATGCAGTTAAGGATCGAAGGGTGCTCAGTCAGAAAGCAAGAAGGGTGCGGATCTGGTAAGAGTTAGTTGGAGCGCTGGCAAGGGTAAACGTCGGTGGGCAGCATGTCGCCCTTTTAATAGAAGGAAGGCTGGAAATCCTTTCGACTAGTGAGCAGTAAGGATCTAGCCGAATCCAAGTGGGGGAGAACCCTCCGAGTATGCAAGGATAAGAGCCACTTGGACTCAGAATGAGTGCGCGGCCTCTGAGAGGAAATGATAGTAGCACAGTGATCGATGGATCGAGAAGTTCAGAATTGGGAGTTCGAGGACCTTCCCAGCAGTTAGTTCATGTAATCGAGATGGGTAGAAGTTGGTTGAGAATCCAGGATTGGAGGACCACCTGTAGAGGCTCAAGTGAGTCGGAATGAGGATCCGGAGAACGGTTAGCAAGAGATGTCTACGTATTAGTAGCCAGTGTTAGCGTCAGCATGCAGGATTGTGTAGATTCAGGAGTTGGGAGTTTGGAAACTTCCCAACATTAGCTTCTTGTATCCGGATTAGTGGACGGTTGGTTTGGGAACCAAGCCGAAGAGTTCCTCGACGAAGCGCTAAGTATAACAAGGATATAAGATGTCGAGGACGATGCAATATTCAAAGATTGAGGGATGGTTTTGAGAAATCGGGATGAGGAATCACTAGCGGGACTAGGGATAGTCAGGATGTCCCCGAGATAGTAGTAGTAGTGTTGTAAGTCTGCGGGGGTAGCCGTAGCATTCACTAGCAGTCAGATAGTAGCAGTAGTGTTGTAAGTCTGCGGGGGTAGCCGTAGCATTCACTAGCAGTCAGATAGTAGTAGTAGTGTTGTAAGTCTGCGGGGGTAGCCGTAGCATTCACTAGCAGTCAGATAGTAGTAGTAGTGTTGTAAGTCTGCGGGGGTAGCCGTAGCATTCACTAGCAGTCAGATAGTAGTAGTAGTGTTGTAAGTCTACGGGGGTAGCCGTAGCATTCACTAGCAGTCAGATAGTAGTAATGGTGTTGTAAGTCTGCGGGGGTAGCCGTAGCATTCACTAGTAGCCAGATAGTATTAGAGAGTTGTAAGTCCGCAAGCGTAGTCGCAGCCTTT
Source organism: Lactuca sativa (assembly GCF_002870075.4). Taxonomy (NCBI): domain Eukaryota; kingdom Viridiplantae; phylum Streptophyta; class Magnoliopsida; order Asterales; family Asteraceae; genus Lactuca; species Lactuca sativa. Next base: position 243,102,415 of record NC_056627.2, read on the forward strand.
ATCAGATTGGTAGGTGGCATGAGCGCGTGTTGGACGCGGGAAAGCAGTAGTACCCACCAGTTCGAGTGCAGCAGTGAGGATATGGGAATCCACGGGTTAGATTTCGGATTTCCCAAATGGTTCAGTTATGGCTAAGTCAGCAATTTTGGCTATAGATCGTCACATTAGTTATGAGATCAGAGTAGCAGTGGACCGTTGGGGTTCGGGTATGTTAAGGGCTACCGTCAGTCTGGGAGCCATCATGTTGTTAGGCGTGGAATTGATGATGTCAGGATGTGACGTATGGACCCGATCGGTTGGATCGGAAGATTGTTAGAGCCGCAGTGACAGGATAACTAGTGGAAACTAGTTCTAGAGAAAGATTTTGTTTAGAAGTCATGGGAACGACTGAGTGAGGAGTCCTTCGACTCTACGGTTGAGCTGGAACTCAGTGTTTCAGGCAGATCGGTGTATCAGGCGGCTTAGTGTTTCAGTCAGTTCAGTGTTTCAGGTAGCTCTGTGTTTCAGTTAGATCAGTGTTTCAGGCAGCTCAGTGATTCAGTCAGTTCAGTGTTTCAGGTAGCTCAGTGTTTCAGTCAGATCAGTGTTTCAGGCAGCTTAGTGTTTCAGCCAGTTCAGTGTTTCAGGCAGCTCAGTGTTTCAGTCAATTCAGTATTTCAGGCCGTTCAGCGTTTCAGTCGGTTCGGCGTTTCAGGCAGTTTAAAGTTTCAGGCATGTTCAGTATTGCAGGCAGTTCAGTGTTTGGAAGGTTTCAGAGTTTTGGACAGTATTAGTATTTGTGTTGGAATGCAAGTGCTGACGATATAGTTGGTTGATTTGGAAATGGCAAGTCCCTCTCAGCAGGATCAGTCGAGCCTTCTGCCAAGTATAAGTGATCTGTAAGGATAGCTAGGCAGGCAGCTTTTCCTTCATGATGAAAGACTCGAGTTAGTAGGAGTTGAGTAATCAGATGAGAGATAAGCAGGCTGGCTCCAGCAACATTGTTTCAGTATAGATGGCAGAATGGATAGAATAGTTATAGATAGTCGAAGTATCTTCAGGAGTCGTCGGGAACGACTAGGAGATGGTGTCGGAGTACAGTGACCGGTGGGAGTCCGGTGACTCAGATATTGACAGATTAGTTAGACCTGGGTAGTCTCAGTGCATCCGGTAGGCGGATGAGGGGCAACAGGATTTCAGTTGGAGGAAGTAGCGTAGAGGAAATTATAGAAAAGAAAAGGATTCAGTATGTACCAACAGTAGTGACCGGCACTGTGAGTGGCTGCAGTGATGGACGAAAGGGTATTAGTTTTTCCAGGCAGAGAGTTGGAGGTAGTTCGAAGAACAGTTGGCTATATCAAACTTCGAGGACGAAGTTTAGTTTAAGTGGGGGAGAGTTGTAACACCCGAAATCAGAAAGGTCAAGAAAGGAAAGGAAAAACCCTAAGTTGAAGAGGGTTGACTCGGCGAGTCCAGGGAGAAACTCGGCGAGTCGGAGCGGGATCCGGATGTAAAGCAATTGACCGACTCGGCGAGTTGGCAAGTGGACTCGGCGAGTCAGGTCTGGGTTTGGAAACCCTAATTTCGGGGCTTGGTACTCTATTTAAGCATCTCATTCTCTTTCCTAGGGCTCAGTTGCGGCTCTATAGTCCAGAACCAGAAACCCTAAGCCTCCATTGTTGCTCATTCAAGCTTTCTTGCCATTTTGGGTGATTTGAAGGAAGAAGGAAGAAGGCACACGTTGGGGATTCAAGAATTGGCAGTAGATTCAGAGTTGGTGAGATCTTCCAGAGCATTTGAAGGTAATGAGTCATTACCTTCCCTCTTTTGCATATAGATCAGCCTTTATCATAGGATTTGGGGCTTTTAGGGCAAGTCCTTGAGCCATTTCGACTTAGAAGCCCAGATCTGAAGTTGCTACTTCAGATCTATGTGTATCTTGGCCTAGAGAATCATAAAGCATCAGTCTATGGGTTGATTGTTGAGCCCCTTTGTCTCAAACCCTAAGTTTATGGTGTATGGTGCCTAGATCTCCTTCTCTACACGTAAAGTTTGCAACTTTACGTGGGGAATAGGCTTGGGAAGGGTAGATCTGCAGTATGGAGTCCATGCATGACTCAAAAGTCCTCTGCATGTATGAAGATCTGAATAGACTCGGCGAGTCCTTCGAGTGGACTCGGCGAGTAGCTTGAAGATGAGGAGGAACTCGACGAGTGAGATGAACAGCTCGTCGAGTCGGATGAAGTTAAGCATGAACTCGGCGAGTTGGAAGAACAACTCGACGAGTTGGTTGAAGATTGCCTTCGACTCGGCGAGTCAGGTCGCGAAACCTCAAACCCTTCAAGTTGAGACTCGAATCAGTGAGTCGGGTGGTGACTCAGCGAGTTGGGCAGGACAGGACTTGGAACTAGTTGGACTCGGCGAGTCATAGAATGACTCAGCGAGTCGAGTCGCGAATAGAAAGACCCTGAGCATATGAACTCGGCGAGTTATTAGGAGGACTCGGCGAGTAGGGTTGACCTGGAAGGTTGACTTTGACCAGGATTTTGACTTTGACCAGAGTTAACTTAGTTGACTGTCAGACTAAGCGTTATATGTATATTGATAGCTCGGAGAGCTAGAGGAGCAGCGGTTCAGGGGATTGTCGAGTAGCAGCCAGAGGTTTATCAGCAGAGCTCAGCAGTTCAGGTGAGTTTCCCTTCAGTAGGAACGGGTTTAAGGCCACAATGCCGGCCCGTTTAGCTAGCAGTAGTTTTCGGACTTCGGTTCGATGTAGGGGACAAGGTCCCAGTCAGCTTCGGACTTCGGTCCGATGTAGGGGGCAAGGCCCCAGTTAGTCCGGACTTCGGTCCGATGCAGTGGGCAAGGCCCAGTATGTGCTTTCTATGTTATTGTGTGGTAGATTGGGGGAGCTCACTAAGCTTCGTGCTTACGGTTTTCAGTTTTGGTTTCAGGTACTCGGTTTTCAAAAGAGGAGCTCGGGAAGATTGCAGAGCACACACCATAGTCAGTTAGCCTGGGAATGTTTGACTCTGATAATGATATTATGTTTTGAATTTAATACTCGAAAGTTATGTTTGACTTATGATACGTTTTTATAAATCTAGTTTTAGTAATTTTTTAAAAGAAATTTTTAGTCGTGATTTTTGGGTCGTTACAGATATTATATGTATACAATACAAATTAGACTAAACTGCACAAATGGTCATTGTGGTTTGCTCAAAATTGTCACTTTGGTCCAAAAAGGTTTGGACTAGCACCAGTGGTCCAAAACTTTCATTTTGTTTCGTTTTTGGTCCAATCTGTTATGAATTTTTTTCAAAATGACGGATTTGCCCCTATTAATATGATTTTCTCTTTTTTATTATTTGTTTATGTTTTTCAAATTAAAAAAAAACAAGAAATAAAAATAAAAATAAATCTCTCTCTCTCTCTCTCTCTCTCTCTCTCTCTCTCTCGTTTTCTTCTTCCCCACTATTATTACATCGCCACCTACCTGCCATTCTTGCCGGATAACACCGTCGGCCACCATATCATTTTCACCGGAAACACCATCGGCCATCTCTCCAGCCATCAAACAGATCAGAAGACAAAGAAACAAACAGAGATGTCTTCATTTTAGGGTTTCTAAATCAGATGAGCTACTATCGAGGTTACAACGCTACCGCCATCTCTCCTTCTGTTCGTTGATTGTTTATCAAGAGAAGAGAGAAAAAGCCGGCGGTGGAGGGAGGTCCGACGCTAATTCAAAACTGCCCTCCATGACTATTTCTGTAAAAATCAGAAGAAGAAAACAACACAAAAACTCAAATGGGTGTATTTGAAGAACCCTAAATCAACAAATTGTAGCATATAAACATACTGATCCTACCCTTGTTGATTTTGATGAGACCCAATTTCCAGATCCATGATAAGTAGTTTCAAATCGCCAACGATCCCAGTTTTAATTTGATAAGACGAAGACCCAATCGAAGAAAAGTAGCAGCAGCAGTCATCGATCTTGGCTGTCTCTCTTCTGTCTAACAGAAAACAAGAAGAACAAGGGAGGGTGAAGCAGATCGAAAGCAGCAACGGGAGGCGGCGATGGCAGCTTTGCCTATTACTTCCTCTTCTTCGGTTGTGAACAACCATTGGAGAGAGTGGGGTTATGGTATTCGAAGGAGGAGGTGGGTTAAGATGGTGGTGGTAGGCAGCGTTCCCAACTGCCTGTCGTGTGTCGTGCTGATGCTCGTCGACGAGAAAGGAGGTGAACGGAGATGGGGACGGCGGAGGGAGGAAGCAGCAACTTTGATCGATGGTGAGGTGTTTGGATTGTTGAGTATTGAGTGATATATATATATATATATATATATATATATATATATATATATATATATATATATTCTTTTTTATTTTTCTTTTAATCAGAAAAAAACATTTAAATAAATAAATAAAATAGGAAAAGAAAGTACCAAGGGTAAAATAGTCATTATGAAAAAGTTTATAGAAAACTGGACCAAACTCGCAACAAAATGAAAAGTTTGGACCTATGGTGCTAGTCCAAACCTTTTTGGACCAAAGTGGCAATTTTCAACTAACCACAGGGACCATTTGTGTAGTTTTTTCTACAAATTAATACTACAAGTATTTTCTTCAATGAAATACATTTTTAATTCATTATATTTACGATTTTGTTATATTTCTGAAAACATGAATTAATAATTAAAACATATATACAAATTGTAAATGATATTAATTGATAATAATTCTCAAAAGAATCCAAAGCGAAATTTTTCTTTGGGAAATTGGAGTAGAAATCCTAAAGCATATTGTTCTTCCAACTTCCAAGTCCTTTAAGGCTTGCATTATGAATGGATACACATGTGGCTACCACCATGATATGCATATAATCAAAGTTTTCAAGCCAATCGACCACAATTTATTTATATTATTTTAATATATGGGGGTTTTACATCATTATAATATTATTTAATATACTGATATTGTCTTTTCAGCTACATATGGATTGAAACATTGAATGTTCGGTTTTTATATCAAAATATTAAAATAATATTTGAACATTCTTTTTCTCCGCATATATCTAATACACTCAAGACTTTGAAAAGCGGAGATTTGTACCGTATGCAAAACAAACACTGAAATGCTAAATTTCAAAAAGTGACTATTTTTTAACATTTATTTGAAAATTCATCATATTAAAAACTTTTTCACGAAAGCTATTAAAATCATAAACCTTTTTTTAAAGCCATTAATCACCCATTATAATTAACAGACCGTTATTAAACAACGAACATAATTTTTTTCAATATAACCTTTAAAGTTTGAAACATAATTTTGATTTCAGCAAAATGGTGAAACTTTGAATCAGTTCCGGAAAAAATCATTATAATTAAAAATTTATTATTATTATTATTATTATTATTATTATTATTAGTATTATTATAATTTTACTGTTGTTGTTGTTGTTATTATTATTATTATTGATTATTTTGTCTTTTTTTTAATATGGTTTCTGTATTGTTTTATATTACAACACTTCTCATTTCCCAACAAGTTGCGTTTCACTTCGCATATGCGTATGCCTGTCTTCCTCAATGAGACTGCTCTCCTCTTCATCAACGATATTGACAATTGCAAGGGTTGTTGTGCAATAGTAGTAGGCATAAACAGGTATTGCATGGGCCCTTAAGAGCATCTCGTTCCTGAAAAAATCTAAGTGTTAAAGATCACCTATGCTAATAATACACTACAAGAATAATGAGCAACTTTTATTTACGTTTTTACCCTTTGCAGAAGCGGTAAAGTTGCAATCCATAAGCCAAGAAGTGCTTCCTGCCCAGAAGCTTGAGTAATTGCTTGATAGGCTTTCATTAGAACTACAATAAAAACTGATTTGTTTATAAAAACAATAAAAAAAATCAAGCATCATCATAAAATTACACGTTTGGTACATGTGGTATACCCCAATTCACATTGTTGTTCTTATTTTGGATTTCGTAACATGACATGTCCATGTGGTATCATCCTGCTGCAATAATGGGCCTTAGGTTGTTATATCTAACCCTTTGGTTGTTGATTTTGTAAATATAACCATTTTGCCCTTACCCCCCCCCCCCCCCCCCCCCCCCCCTCTCAATAGGGACCAAAACTATAACGTTTGTTTATTTTTTTTTAACTAAACACATTATCTAGGACAATATACTTTCACAACCACCACGGGAATATGCAATGTACTTTCAAAAAGTTTTTAAATATGACCATTTTGCCCGACCCCTATATGGACCAAAATTGTAACATTTTTTTAACTTAACACATTTTCTAAGATAATGTACTTCACAACCACCACCAAAATATGCAATCCACTTTCAGGGGAAACTATCTAAGGAAAAGTACTTTCAAAGGCAATGTACTTTCATGGGCAACATTCAAAGGCGGTACTTTCAAGGGTAACATCAACAACATAAACCAATTACTACCAATCACACAAGCCACTAATCACCACCACCATCACAACCACCACTACACCAATCCTACAATCCTCTCATTTCTTCTACCACCTCACAACCATCAAAACATCACTCCTACCACCTTCATTATAATCACTTCTACACCAATCCTTCCACCATCCCACTTGAATCACTACCATCGTAACCACCACAACAAATAATCTACATAACTGGACAAAAATATTATATCAGACCATATTACATTCTCTAAAGTTGTTACTTTCACATAACAACTAATATACATAATGCCAAACAAAATTTTCATTCCCTGAAGTTGCATTATTCTAACATTCAAATAGATTATTTAGATAGAAACATTACCAAGAAAATTATAGACATGAATGTTGCCAATCAAACATAACACATACCAAACTCTACCACTATCAAAATGGATAAATAAGTCATGATATATACATCATCATGAAAACTAAAACACATTGTTTTTACACAAACATTGCCAACAACAACAAGAAGAAAACATATTATTTCTTTGAATAAAACCACATATCATTGTCCTATTATTGGTGGAGCTTAACATTTTGCATTTGGAAAAATTCCCTTAGATACTGAAAAATACACAAAGAACATTGCATTTATTTTATCCAAAATCCTTACCACCAACCAGCCATCCATGTGGTTTGCATCGATGACATCTCCCACAGAAAAGTCACTCACTAGATTTTCACAAGGATTATACGTATATTTCTTTATTGATACAATCTCCATGATGGGACCATTATCGTTATCATTTAGTAGGGTACGATACTAAACAATGATCTCTACAATGTTTAAAACAACGATGACATTGGAAAAGTAGTAAGATTCTTTGAAGCCTATTTCTTTGTTGGAAACCTCAACCCAATAGCCTCTCCCAAATGGCATGATTTGACGATGGAGGTGTGGATACTACATGTAACATCGTCAATTTGGTCCTATGGATTTTGCCATTTTTGGTGAAAATTTAAAATTTTAGAAATGAAGATAATTAGATCAAAATAAATTAATAAATAAGTTATTTGATAATTTCAAGAAGTTTTAAAATATAAATGTTTAGACTTTAAAAAATAAGTGTTATGATCTATAAGTAGAAAAATTAAGAAGATAGACTAGTTTTTCCAAATAGCAAAATTTAATGACTAATGTTGACCTAATCAATGACCAATTAGTTAGAATAATATATTTTTACGGTTAAAGTGTGAAAGAATGAAGTTTCATAAGTAAGTTGATTAAATAGTGTGACCTTTGAGAAAACATAAAGTTTAAGGAACCTTATATGTTAAGTAACTAAAGTTAGAACCTAGCTAGAAAGAGTTCTTCCCCAATCTATTCAGAATAAAAATGAGAGATAGAAAAGGGCCGCATGGAGATTTTGAGAAGACAATGGTGATCTTGAGTTATCTCTTGAAGATTGAAGTGCATGTCAAGCTAGGGAATAAAAAAATTAACTCTAAGGTATAAGATTCCCCCTCCCATTGGCTTGAATTTGAACCTATGGTTTGGGTTGAACCCCAAAATTGATGATGGTCAGTAAATTGATGTAGAATTGATTGATTTGTAACGACCCAAATTTTCAAGTAAAATTTTTATTTTTAATTAACAAAAAACATTCCTATAAAATACGAAATGACAATGATAATTGTTTTCAAAATCCATAACATCAACATTTTATTTCAAATATCAGAGTGTCCCATCAAATCAAACGTCAAAGAGTGCATGCAAGGCCATCAAGCCTTGCCCTTGCCCTTAGGCTTAGATGTACCTGAAACAAATCAACAAACTGTAAGCTAATGCTTAGTGAGTTCCCTAGAGCATACCCCACACAGTCCACATAATCACATAATCCATATTAGCTATAAAAGCTACGTATACCACATAAGCCATGCATACAAACATAGAAGGATGTCGTGGGCTCCTCCTAGGGTCTTACTCCAGGATGCCATGGTCTCCCCCCACATGGTCTTACACCTAAGTGCCCTAGGCTTCCCCATGGTCTTTAGCTAGAAAGTCATGGGCTCCCCCACATGGTCTAACATCCAAGTGCCATGGGCTCCCCCACATGGTCTTACATCCAAGCGTTATGGTCTCTCCCCATGGTCTTCCCTACAAATATCACATATATAACTAGCATACCACTTGGCATATAGCCAACCAACATACCACATATCACTACATCAACTAGTGTACCACATGTCACAAAATTGGCTGGCATTGGAGCCTTAGACCCATTGGCATGGTGAGGAGACTCACCTTTCAAGAATGTTGAACAGCTAAGATAAGATCAGATAAGTCCCAAGTGCAGCTCCAACTCAACTGTCTATAATCAACATGTGACTAGTTTTGTCAAACTCCCGAAATACCAAAAATACCCTCAAAGTCAAACATGGTCAAAGTCAAGTTCAACAGTCAATATTGACCCAACTCGTTGAGTGCATCCAGCAACTTGTTGAGTCCCTTCCTTATTCAGAAAACTTGGGAAAAACCTAACTAACTCGCCAGGTTATTCGTTAGACCGAAAACGGGAAGAATCCGATCCAACTCGCCGAGTTGCCAGGGCAACTCGTCGAGTCTTCCCTTGTCTTAACATAACCGGTCCTTTCAGTCGAATCCAAAGATCCATACAACAGATCCATAACCATAGGGACGTCTAAAAGGGTAAAGTTTCCAACTTTACTCCTAAAGACCATCTAATAAGCCTTAGACTCAAACACTAACTCCTTTGAGGAATGTCTTGACCTATTAAGCATTTAAACTCTCATCCCATCGACCCAAAAGATAGATCTGATTTCGAAGGGTAGAAAAATTACGTAAAGTTTCCAACTTTACGTCCATGCATGCGTGGAATACTCTCCAAGATCCATTTTAGCCTTCATTGTGGACATAATGCATGAATGGGGCATGAAGTCTATTAAAGTTTGCAACTTTAATCCTCTAGAGGTCTCATAGAGGCCAGATGAGCACTCCTAACCTCTGTAAGCCTCGTTTCTTGGGACATCTAACCCAGAGTTCCAAAACAAGCCCTAAACTACCAAAAGATGAGATCTACACACTACATGTCAAGGTTATGGCTTTATACCTTCAAAATGCAACCCTTGATGTAGAGTTTCTGGATCCAAGATTACTCCTCCAAGGTTGGTACTTCTCTCTTCAAGACTTCCTGGAACAAGCGTTACAAATCTCCCCCACTTGAACGAGACTTTGTCCTCGAAGTCTGTTGATGCAAACAAATCCGAGTAGTGATCTCGCATCTCCTTGTAACATCCCAGAAATTTAGAAGTAAAGTTAAAAGGCTAAAAGTGTAAATAAGAAGGTCGAATCGGCGAGTCGATGGATAGACTCGGCGAGTCGAGTCGCATTGCGGGTCACATGTTAAATGACCAACTCGGCGAGTCGCATGGGTGGACTCGGCAAGTTGGTGCTGTATGGAGAAAACCCTAATCCCGGGGGTTGAGCCCTATATAAAGAACATAATACCCTCTCCCCAGCCTCTTTACTCTCCCTTGTTGTCCAGAAACCCTAATATTCGTTTGTGAGAGAATTAGAGAGCATTTGGATCTTGAAGGAGTGTTGTTGAAGAGATCCTTGAAGATTAGGAGGCTTGGAGCAAGGGGTTTGCAAGGCTTTGGCTTATTCTTCTGTTGGAGTCTTCTCTTGAGGTAATGATTCGTTGCTTGAGCTGTTATCCATCTAGATCTATCATTTATGGGATTTTTGGGAGTATATCTAGTGCTATGTTGAGTTTGGAGGTTGGATCTGTGGTTGCTACCTCAGATCTAGAGTAGTGATGATCCAAAAGAGCATAAAGTCCCTGTTCAAGAGTTGTTGATGAAGCCTTTTGGTCCCAAACCCTAGCCCAAGAGTTTATTATGCTTAGATCTCTTTGGATTCACGTAAAGTTTGCAACTTTATGTGAGGAACAGCTTGTAGAAGGGTAGATCTATGGATTGGAGCCCCTGCATGGCTTGGAAAGCCATTGAATGGATTAAGAGCTAGTGGTACTCGGCGAGTTACTTGAAGATAGGCAGAAACTCGACGAGTTGGAAGAACAACTCGGCGAGTTGGTTGAAGATAGCCTTGGACTCGGCGAGTTTGTTCTTGGACTCGACGAGTCTGGTCGTGAGGTCCTCACCTTTCCTGGTTGAGCTGTGAATCGGTGAGTCGAGGGACGACTCGGTGAGTTGAGCAGGAAGTGACTCTGAGTTCGTGGGACTCGGCGAGTCTTGGGGCGACTCAGCGAGTTGGGTCGCAATATGGGAGTTTTCAGAGCATATGGACTCGACAAGTCAGCGGGCTGACTTAGCGAGTAGAGTCAGTCAGGAAGTTTGACCTTGACCGAGGACTTTGTCTTTGACCAAGAGTTAACTAGTTGGCTTCCAAGGGTATTTTGGTAATTATTGGTATTTATTAAGTTCAGTCTTTTGGTATTATCAGTGGTGGAGTTCGTGTCGGAGGTTAGAGCAGCGTGATCTTATCTTTTCAGTTAGAAGTTGCGAGGTGAGTTATCCTCACTATATCAACAGGGTCTAAGGCACCAAGACCGGCCATTATCAGATTGTAATCCTGGTATCGTTGTTATGTTATTGCTTTGTTATGTTTGCATCCTGGTAGTTAGGATGGTATATGTTAGAGACTTGGTTAAGGTCGGTATCCTGGTATATAGGATGATGCTATGCTAGTGACCGATTAGGTCGGTATCCTAGTTAGGATGATGTTATGTTATGTGATCTGCTAGATTGGTTTGATTGGATGCGTATTGTTATATGATTGTATGTTTATGTGCACATGGTTGTTGGGCTAGGGTTGGGTTGAGGCAGGTCCTGCTTTGTGCTGTAGGCCAGCACACCCAAGGCAGACCGGTTATCCCGAAGGCCCAGCGGGCGGTCCGGATAGGCTGTAGGCCCCACGAGGGAGGACTAGACGTGTCGAGGCTCGGAGAGTGGACTAGGCCAACTGAAGGCCCGGTGCGGGCGGACTAGTCATATTGTAGACTCAGAGAGTGGACCATGTGGGTTGAAGGCCCGATACGGGGAGACCAACGACACTGCAGACTCGATGGATATGGATAGACTCAGAGGGTGGACCAGGTGGACTGAAGGCCCGGTGCGGCGGACCAGTCCCACAATAGACCCAAAGTGCATGGCTGTTCTATTCGGTTATGATATGTTATGCGTGGTATATGTGGTTGGTATTTTGAGGGTATCTCACTAAGCTTTCGGGCTTACAGTTGTGGTTTAATGTTTTTCAGGTACTTCAGGAGACCGTGGCAAGGCGAAGGCGTGATCGTACCACTCCTCATGTTTATGTTTTATGATATGGTTTTGGGAAGACTCTGATAATAATTGTATTGAAACCTTTTTGTAATGACTTAACGAAACTGGGTTGTTTTTGAAAAGTTTAAATTGGCTTGAATTTTTAGAGCGTTACACTCCTCTTCTGGCTCCTATGTCCATTCGGAGCCTCTTCGGTGTTGCCATTTCACCTTCACCAACTTCACCTCCTTGTTCCGAAGGAACTTCGTCTTCCTATCCAAAATCGCAACGGGCCTCTCAATGTAGTTCAGGCTCTCATCCACCTGAATGTCATCCATGGAAATAATCGTGGCCTCGTCTTTGACACACTTTCGAAGCTAGAACACATGGAAGGTGTTGTATATATGGCTGAGCTCGTCCGTTAGATCCAAGCGGAAAGTCACCTTACCTACCTAGGCCGAAATCCTGAACGGACCAATATAGCGGGGCGCTAACTTTCCCCTATTCTGGAACCTGATGACCCCCTTCAATGGTGACACCTTCAGTAAAACAAAGTCCCCCACCTGGAACTGAAGGTCCGATCGATGCTGGTCAGCATAGCTTTTCTAACGGCTCTTTGTGACTCATAGCTAGTCACGCACCTGCTGAATCAACTCGGTAGTCTTGAGCACTACCTCGGTGCTCCCCATGACTCAGTATCCAACCTTACCCTAACAAACAGGGGTCCTACACCTCCGACCATATAACATCTCAAACGGTGGTCGGTCGATACTAGCATGATAGCTATTGTTATATGAAAACTCTGCTAGTGGGATGTATGTATCCTAACTTCCTCCAAAATCCAACACGCATGCCCAAAGCATATCCTCGAGTGTCTGGATCGTCCTCTCACTCTAGCCATCTGTCTGGGGATGGTACTGTTGGATTAATGTCTAAGTCCATAACTATAATTGGTATGTACTTGACCCGATTGGCATGGTCCATTTGGGTTGCATGGCATCGGAACAATTTGGATAGACTTTTGTGAGAAAAGGATAATTATGATTTGTTAATATACTATAAGTTCTAATATATTAATATGAAATCATATTATTTAATTAGTATTGATCAAGAATTAATTTGGAATTAATATTGTGATCAAAAGGAGACTAATTAAATATATGGGGATTGATTGTGTAAATCATTCATTCTTATCTATGTAGGCTTATGATCCATAGTTCTTCAAGTTGGGCTAAACCCATGGATACTCCATGGAGGTTTTAACCCATGGAGCATGAAGAATATGGAAAGACATGAGTTACATGGTGTAACCCTAATAGCCACCATATATAAGGACCCCGTGACTCAAGAAATTGTCACTAGTGTGTGTACACATGAGGGCTAGCCGATTTGAGCATATAAACCTTTTCTCTTAAGTTATTCCAAGATGTTGGTGATGTTTTGTGAACCATTTGAGGTGTCACACTTGAGGCACTAGGCTCTTAAGCTCCATGGAATCAAGCCACAACAAAGAGGTATGTAATTCTACTAGAATCTATATTATATGTACTTCATATTATGGTAGTTAGAACAATACCTTGGAAAATTGATATTTGCATGTATAATAGAGAAAACATAGATCCAAAGTATTTAAGGTTGCATGTACACCTTAGGAGTGTTAGAATGCTCAAAACCCTTCGGGTACACCGTGCTAAAATGTAACTGAGTGCCCAGTTCCTCGTGGAACTTCTTCCATAATCTATATGTAAATTGAACATCCCTATCAAAGATTACTGACACTGGCACCCCATGCCTAACCACCACCTCTCGCACATAAATATCAGCTAATTTCTCAATGGAGATGCTCTCGGAAATCGGAATAAAGTGGGCACTCTTCGTCAATCTATCCACAATCACCCATATGGCATCCATACCCCTCGCTACCCTCTGTAACTTCGTGATGAAGTCCATGGAGATCTCTTCCCACTTCCAAATAGGAATGGGTAGCGACAGAACCTTTTTATGTGTTGCTGATGTTCATCCTTGACCTTCCTGCAGGTTAAGCACCGCTCCACAAACCAAGTGATCTCCCGCTTCATGCAGGACCACTAGTAGCTCAGCCTCACATCTCTATACATTTTTGTATCTCCCGGATGTATAGAGAACTTGGACTTATGTGCCTCCTCCAATATCTTCTGTCTCACTCCCCCAGTCACCGGTACCCACACCCAGCCACACTGCGTCAAAAGTCCCCCACCATCCCGTACAAATAAGGGAAAATGCCCCCAAATCCACTCTATCTTCCAGTTTTCTTTCTTCAAACCTTCCACTTGAGTCTTCTTGATCATATCTAGCAGTGGAGATACCACCGTCATCCTCAAACAAACGTTCCCGATCATAGAACCTGCCGTCTTGCACCTCAAAGCATCGGCCACCATGTTGGCCTTCCTTGGATGGTACAAGATCTTGCAATCATAATATTTAAGTACATCCAACCACCTCCTGTATCGCCTGTTTAGGTTCTACTGATCAATCAAATACTTCAAATTTTTGTGATTAGTGAAGATGGTGCACCGAACTCCATACAAATAGTGCCTCCAAATCTTTAGGGAAAACACCACTACCCCCAATACTAGGTCGTGCGGCTTGAACTGCCTCAAGGTGTACGCGATCACATGCCTTCTCTACATCAGTACAACGCCTAACCCCGAGATCAATGTATCACAGTACACTACCAAATCATCCAACCCTTCGGGTAGTATGAGAACCAGAGCCTCACATAACCTCTTCCTCAAGGTCTTGAAAGCCGACTGCTGGTCTGGGCCCCATTAGAAAGTCACATTCTTCTTGGTCAAATGGGTAAATGGCATGGCGATCTTGGAGAAATCCTGGATGAATCTCCGATAATACCGCGCTAGACCCAAAAAGCTACGAATCACATATGCGTTCTTCGTTACTTCCCACCGCATCACTGTCTCAACCTTGGCTGGATCAACCGAAATACCCTCCTGGTTGATGATGTGCCCCAGAAACTGTACCTTTCTCAACCAGAAATCACACTTTGAGAACTTGGCATAAAACCTTTTTGTCCTCGGTGTCTCCAATACCTCCCTCAGATGCTGCTCGTGCTACTCCTTGGTCTTAGAGTAGACCAAAATATCATCGATAAATACGATCGCCGACCGATCCAACATCACCCTATACACCATATTCATGAGATCCATGAACACTGTTGTGACATTGGTGAGCCCGAATGGCATCACCACAAACTCGTACTGCCCGTACCAGGTCCTGAAAGCTGTCTTCGGTATATCGTCATCCCTAATCCTCATCTGATGATACCCCAACTAAAGATCAATCTTAGAAAACCAAGATGCACCCTACAACTAATCGAACAAATCGTCTATCCTCGGGTGCAGATAACTTTTTTTTACCGTTAGTTTGTTCAACTCTCGATAACAATATACATCATGTGTGACCCATCCTTCTTTTTCACGAACAAGATTGGTGCTGCCCACGGGGAACTACTCAGACGAATAAACCCTCAGTCCAATAGCTCCTAAAGTTGCATAGATAGCTTCTGTATCTCGGGCGGAACTGGCCGGTATGGTGCCTTGGCTATCGGAGCGGCACCCGACACCAAATCTATGCAAAAATCCACCTGCCTCTCCAGAGGCACTCCAAGTAACTCCTCGGGAAAGACATCCCGAAACTCCAGTACAACCAGTACACTGCGCAAATCCATCATGGTCTCAACCCTCGTATCTGAGATATAAGCCAAAAATCCCGAACAACCTTGATGAAGCAATCTCCTAGCCCTCGCAGCTGAATAGGGGGTTGGCCCATGCAAGGCCCTCTCTCCATGAATAACCAGTTCTCCCCCACTTGGGCTTCTAACCCTCACCAACTGGCACTCACAATCTATCATGGCTCCATTGGCCCCCAACCAGTCCATCCCGACGATCACCTTCAGCCCTCGCAACGGTATCGGGACTAGATCAACACGAAACCTCTCCCCAAGCACATTCAAGACACAGTCCCGATACACCCTCGCAACACTCACGTTACGGTCATCCGCAATCTCAACCTCAAGCAAGGAATCCAAGGTCCCCGGAGCATCCCGAAACTTCTTGCTAAGCGCAAGAGATGTAAACGATTGGGTAGCACCCGAGTTGAATAGAACATGAGTCGACATACCATTGACCAACCCTATACACGAGCACAATATACACATAAGAAATGCAAATAAATATAGAGTAGGAAGATAAAAATACGTACCAACCAATGTTTTAAAAACCGGTTTTTTAGTAGAACCGATATAATGAACGGTTTCCGGTTCAACCGGCTTAACCGCTTCAACCGCTGAATAAACCGGTTTTTATAATTTTCATCTTTCTTCATATTTTCCTACACATAAATACATACAAAAAGAAATAATTTGATGTCCACAAGTGCAAACATTAAAATACACATGAAAACAAGTTGTAGATCAATCTAAATAAATTAAAATAACTCATAACCGTAAGTTTTACATAAGTCCACATGCATTAAAAAGAAAATAAAGTCCTAGATGAATATAAACACATCAAAAAACTTCGTAACATTTATAATGTGTTTTTATTAAGAAATTTTTTAATAAATGTGAAAAAAATACTAAAGTTTATTATGCAAAAAGTTTCATATCCATGTGTTTTTATTAAATTTAACCGGTTCAACCGGTTTAATTGAACCGGTTCAACCGGATTTTTGTAAAAACCAGCCAGTTCGATCCGGTTTAGAAATAGACATAAAACCGGTAATAGCTGAACCGTTTTCTTCCCCGGTTTCTGGTCCAACCGGTTCGACCGGCCGGTTCAAACCGGTTTTTCAAACGTTGGTACCAACCACAATGTCTAACGCTGCCCGAGCCTCCTCGATGGTCAACTGAAATGTGCGACTCTTCACCGCAGGAGCATCCGCCTTAGCAGGGCAGCAATCAGTGATGCTCCTTAAGGTGGGCGCAGGCGCTGCCACTACTCCTCCCCTGTCACACCCCCGGACCAGACGGCGGAAACGTCCGGAGGCGGGTGACTTCATTGTGCAGTATCATAACAATTGAATATAAATGAAACAGAGTAATCCAAACATCATACATTTAGATAACAAACTTACATTGTTTACATATTGTATTTGTTCTACGAGTTACACAAAAGAGACATAAGCAGAAAAATTCTAAACTACAACTCAATAGTCCAGCATCTGCTTCCCTTGTTACCTTCTTACCAGATCCCTGAGAATACAAGTCGTTTTGAAAAGCATCAACTAAAAAGTTGGTGAGTTCATAAGCGTTTTTGTATAAAATAGTTTTACACTTGTTTAGAATCGTCTTCATTGTAGTTTCAGAAAATCCGATATTTTCTAAAAAATCGATTGAAGTATTGCTTTGAAAGTCATGGGTATATGCGTGCGTGTCAATACTTTGGTTCGTCCTTATAAGGAGTGCTCTTTGAAAAGTAGTATAGTTTGTAAAGGCGAGTTGTTTTCGAGAATAGTTCTTTTGAATAGTAATAACCAACCATTTTCAAAAAAAATCCCCTATTTCCAAAAAGAATACCGTTGTAAATCTTGTTTTTCTTATCGGGTATAAGTGAGTGTGCGTTCTAGTTTATCAATATCGAAGTCGTATAAATTCGTTTTTCTCCAGAAAATCCTATATTTTCTGCTATAAAATATTCGTAAGTTTTGTTTCCAATTGTGTATACTCGCGTGTGTGTGTGTGTCTTAGTATATCATTTTCAAAATCGTTTACAAACGTTTTCCCCAAAAAACTTCTATGTTTTCTTATTGGTAAAATAGAAGTATTACGACTCTAATACTTCTTAGGTGAAAGAAATCAACTTGGCGATTGTGGACATTCTACGCAATGAAAAAGGACAGTCAACACAACAAATGCGGACCATCACTACCATGCGTAGGACAGTCAAGACAAAGTGCCAAAATTTATTTATGAGGTTTTCCTTACATAAATTTCTAGTTAACATCACGTATTCTAGTGAGTTGTTATAACTATACTAATATGACGGAAGCTTGTTTTGGCATTTCTCAGGCGCCCTCGTTTTGGATAAAGACATTTGTCACCCTAGACTGGCCTGTCTAGCTGTAGCGAACAATGAAGGTGCGGGGTGTCAACCCCGTATAGATCTATACACAAATTCCCACGCTCCCTCCAGGAGACTCTGGCTATAACTCCTTACAGGACTTTAGACGTACGCTGATATTTTTATATTTAGGTACTTTTGAGATTTATCTGACTAGAATACTAATAACCTTTTGAGCTATCGATTGAGATCCATTATTTGTTAGAGAAAATAATGATATCCGTACATATTGAATAGAAATATCGTTTTCGTTCCATCTCGTTTATTGTGCTTGTTAACTGGGTGCCTTGTGTTCATTCCATTTCGATTTTTGAAAAATAAGTCATTTTGAACGTTTATCAAAATGACTCAACATTTCGGAATTTGGCAAAAATGGTCTTTCCTTTCTATAAATAGTTGGCTCCGACCCATATTAGTCAAAAGAAAAGTGTCAAGTTATAACATGTGTAATTTCATGAATGTAGGTTATGACACACATTTTTTGTTTTATGACATATAGATCATTACTTATGTTCCTGAAGGTTTTACGCTAGTAGTTTATGACATGCAAATGCTTTTGTCATGAAAACTTTGTTTCGTATATTCTTCTTGATAAAATTATTTATAGTAAATCTTTCTAAATAATCTCAACTAGTTAGTTAATCTGGTAAAAAGTCATGAGCGTGACATAATATTCCAACATAACCTTTATATTTATGTTTGACCAACAGTGATTCCAAAATATTATTATTTCCATAATTTAATCACTTCCGGAAATATTTTATCTAACAACTTGTTTAAGTAAAGCTTGGAGAAATTCCTTATAGTTGTTGTTATAAAATTTGTGACTTATACTTGGTATATACTTGCACTTGTTTCCAAACATGTTTTGTGAAATATAATCCAAACCCTTGAGACTTAACCAAAATCTCGAGTTTTTGGACTATTCATAAGGGGTTTCCTACTTAAGCACATGTAAGAAGGCATGCATACACAATAAACAAATAGATCATGATTTACACAAGACTTTGACTTGTACTCTCCCCCAAAAACAATAAAAACTTAAAAAAAAAAAAAAGTGGGGTATGAAGCTCACCTTGAGTTAGCTTGCTGGATGATTTTGAAGAGATGATAAGAAGTTTCCAAGCTCCAAAACTTGGAAGATCCTTTGAACTCTTAGAATATTCTTGGAAAATATTTATGTGTAAATATAATGAAATCTTAGGAATAATGTGGAGAATTATTATTCAAAGAAGATAAAATACTTACAATAAGAAATCTGGAATTTTCTTTGAAGGAGATGAAACTGGAAGCTTGAATAAGTGGAGAGCACCTTTAGGAGTTTTCTGGAAGTGAGAAATGAGAAGTGGAACTTAGGGAGGAAGGTTCATGTATCTAAATGGGGAGGATAAGGGAGTGACTTGACATTTTCATGGAGGGCTGGTGGGTAAAGCTTATTTTCTATGGGTAATGTGTTTTTTAGTGAGATTTGCATGGAAAAAGAGAGATTTACATCACATCATAAAGTCAAACCCCTTTATCTTCTTAAAATCTCTTTAAAAGTCTTGGGTATTATTTTATATAAATATGTTTAAAATAATTGATTTTGGTATAAAATAGGGGTTTAAGGGGTCTAAGATATGAAAAATAAGAGTTTGGTGTGATTTCCGGCGTCAAAATGCCTTAAAATGATGAAAATTTTTGAAATAGTCCAAAATCCGAAGAGCCTGCGAGGGTCCGAAGTCTGATTCAAATTTCCGGAGTCAGTGGCAAAGTTCTGAAGTCGCCTTCTAAATTCTGCAGTCAATATGAGAGGTCCGGAGCACTTTCTCGGATTTCTGAAGTCAGGTGCGAGATCAGGAATGAAGCCAGCAGTCCGGACCGGATGCGCGAAGCCGTCTGGAGAATCCGAAGCTGCCTCAAGCGAGATCTTCCGGAGCCACTTCTTCCGGGCGTTCGAGATTGTCCGAAGCTAGGGGGTTCCGAAGATGCGACTTCTCTTGGTTCCTTAGAAGGTATTCTGGACCAGGAGGGTTCCGGACAAAGAGGGTTCTGGCCAAGAGGTTCCATACCAAGAGGGTTCCGGACCAAGAGGAGTCTGAACTAAGAGGGTCCTATTGGATTTTCTCTTTCGGTTTTAAGTTGTTTTCGACTGAGGAATGTACTTAGAGAGATTTGAGATACGTGGAGAGATTGGGAGAGATTCGATATACTTGGGGAGATTTCACATACTTGGAGAGATTTGGGAGAGATTTCACATACTTGGAGAGATTTAGGAGGGATTCGATATACTTGGAGAGATTTTACATACTTGGAGAGATTTGGGAGAGATTCAATATACTTGGAGAGATTTCACATACTTGGAGAGATTTGGGAGAGATTTCACATATTTGGAGAGATTTGGGAGAGATTTCACATACTTGGAGAGATTTAGGAGGGATTCAATATACTTGGAGAGATTTCACATACTTGTAGAGAATTGGGAGAGATTTGCATTCTAACACTACATGGCTCATTAGGAACTCATATTGTATACTTAAATGTGTTAGCACAAGTCTCACAATAGTCCTTGCTTACCTGAGGACGAAATTTCCTAGCCAAAAACATTAGTTGTGACATCATCCCCTTGTTAGAGGCAATTTCGTCCTGAAATTCTTTCGAAAGGTAGGGTCATGAATGAGGAAATAGGTGGGGGTACTTTTGATCTATTTGATCATTGCATTCCAAATTGAATATTGGCCCACGCCTAGCGTTCCCTTGAACCTTCACCATTGGGATGCGGCTTTGTTTTGTGTGCTTAACTTTTCTACCCATAGTCTCGATAGGTTGATCAATTATTAGGAGGTTCTAGCTTACTTCAATCTTGTCTAGTGGGACAGGGAGGGTTTTGTCTGATAGACACTTCCTAGGTTCAACACATGGAACAAGGATGTACGTCACTAAGCTTGGAGGGTAATTGGGGTTTGTAGGCTACCGAACCGATCCGTGCGAGGATCTCAAATGGTTTGATGCATCGGGATTTAGTTTACCTTTTCTTTTCAAATTGTGTCATCCTCCCCCGAGGGAAAATCTTTAATAATACCCTGATCCCTTACTTGGGATTCCAACGTGTGACGTCCCCATTTTCACGGCCAGAAAAGACCGATTTGTTTATGCTTTGTTTTAAAATCAGAGTAATCGTTTAAAGAAAATTGTTGCGGAATTTGTTCCCAAAAAAATGTGATAAGAATTTATCAAAGCTTTTCTTTAAAGAAATGTATTTTCATTAAATAACAAAATCTCGGGATGTCATGTTCCGATACACACCAAAAGCATAAGCAATATAAAATAGACCTCACAACAGTTATTTATAACTACTGATCTATAATCCAAAATCTCTCGTCAAGTCCACCAACTTATACTCTTGTGTCATTACCTGTAATGCAAAGCAAACTGAGTGGGTCAGACTTGGGAGTCTGGTGAGCATATAGGGTTTTCAACCCACAGTAAGATATTATATTATATTTAATCATCAAACAATCAACCCAAATTACCCATCCCCATTATCTCCTTCTGTTTCTTAAAGCTTTACCCTAAGAGTCAATTATCCTTCATTCATTCATTCCTAAGGATTGACCTAAGGTATTGGCACAAAGTCCATTTGCTACCACCATTTATACAACAAGCACTGTGTCACATAGTCGTCAGGGTTTATACAATAGGTACTACGTCTCATAGTCACCAGGGTTTACACAATAGGCACTACGTCTCATAGTCACCAGGGTTTATACAATAGGCACTACGTCTCATAGTCACCAGGGTTTATACAATAGGCACTACGTCTCATAGTCACCAGGGTTTACACAATAGGCACTATGTCTCATAGTTAACAGGGTTTACACAATAGGCACTGCGTCTCATAGTCACCAAATATGTCATCTACCCATGTTCTACCCAACATATTTCTTGATATAAAATACATATACGGTTTAAATCATTAAAAACCTGTATAAAACATCCATTCCACACCCATCTTAAATAAACAAACAATACATAACACATAGCATGCATTTCATAGCAAATACTTTATATTTATGTGTTAGGAAAAAGTAACTACACACTCACTCATAACATAGATATAATACATTCAACCAATACTTGTACTAAAATCGTGTTTATGAAAGGGACTATACACTCACTTGTTAAGACGATTGTCAGACAACACTACGACTCTTCAGGTAGTATTCTTCGGTGAAACCATAATGTTTTCTCAGAAACCGGACTTCGCGCGGGCAGAGTTTCAGCTCGAAAACTCTTTCTCTTGGGATCTTCGGGGCTTCGGGACTTGCTTCGGTGTCAGGATGATACCGAGGCTTTAGGAGTACTTCAAGAGGGCTAGATAGGATATCGGGAGTGAGAGAGTGAATGAATTAGCAACTATGGTCGGTTGCCCTTTGATTTCTATTTATAGGGCCATTTTTCTGGATTCACGTCGTGAATCTCAAATATTCACGTTGTGAGTTCAGTAGTCATCAGGTGCGTCAACACAACTTGAGTTCAGTATTCACGTTGGGGTTCGCGCCCCGAACTTCAGAAATTCATAACTTTCGCATACGAGCTCTGTTTTCGACGTTCTTTATATCCACGTGTAGGTAAGATTATGCTATACAACTCTCGTTTAGATTCCATTGGCTAATTTTGAATTTAATTTTTATTATATTATTTTTAGTAGGCCAGGACAGGAAAAGTCCGTTATAAACTCATAACTTCTTCATCCGACTTCCGTTTTCGTCTGTCTTTTTACCGTTGAACTACTATCGACGAGATCTTCGATTCTCGATTAGATTGTTTCACCTAGAAATCCCTCGATCTCATATTCGAACTTCGGTCTGTATATTGCCAAGCTAAAACTAAGAAAAATCATAACTTCCTCATACCAAGTCAGATTTAGACGTTCTTTTTATGTGCACTCTTGGTTTAACATATTCTACGACTTTCATTTAGATAGCTAAGGCCAAATATCGCTCTAACATAAATTCACTATTTACATCGCGCTGTGTCGTGTCGGTTCTGTCGCGAAAATTCGACAGGTCATACCTTCTTCGTTATAACTCGGATTTCGGCGTTCTTTATATATACGGAATCCTTGTAACACATACTATAACTTAGTTAAGATTAATCCTTCTAAATAATCTTCCATCAAAAGTCATTTTTGATGCTTATCGTCTCTAAATTGACTAGCCCGGATCTATGGGAGTTACAATTATCTCCCCCTTAGGATGATTACATCCCAGAGTGATCAACGAAAATAGGACTTGTATAATGATTCCATACATTATCTTTCGATCCTAAGTAATTGCTGTAATATATATGTTTCTTCGAACGAGTGTCTAACTCTTGGGCTTCTTGACTGTAGACGATGCTCAATCTTGCATCTGCTTTTCGTACTATGTTGGACTTTCAATCATAACCTTCAAGTTACAAAATAAGTCCTTATTGTGGACTCCTTCTTCTTCTTAGGATAAGTACTTCCCCTTATCTATTGTAACAGATCGATGAGTCATGTTCTAATGACCTCTCATCGTATGACGCAACACTTTGACTCAAGTCTCTTAGAGTCAAATTCCAAAGTGGAATATACCTTCCTTCATATTCTAATGTGATATAGTCACATTTTAAAATGTAGCATCTCGAGATACTAACAAGCGCGATGCTATTGATCGCATTGATTACAATCTTCTGACCTCGGTCAGATGCTACATCGAACTTGGTTCTCCGAACCACGCAACAAACTCATTGTAGTCGGACTCGATTCGATATGACCACTAGGGTCGGAATAACGACCATCTTACTAGTCATTACTGAAACAATGGTAATGACATACTTGAATAAAACAGAATCAATTACTAGCTTCTTGGTAACCTTGTGACTTTCCCTGATCCAAGCGTGAGTCCTATGCTTCCAGCTAACCAAGTCACCATACAAAAATCACACAATCATTTAACACATCAGATATTAAAACCATAAATATCACATAGATATGAAAACCAGAGTTTATATTATTTCTTGAAACGATTACACAAAGGTTCAAGTTCACCCTATACTATGCCTCTACTAGGCTAAACCACAAGCTACTATTCGCCATGCTATTTCATAACTTGGTCTTTGGATATAAAAACCTCATCCATGATTCCTCGCGTGATTGTCTGCTTTGTCGAGGATCATGTGGAATGCCCTTGGCTGTGGCGGTGTGTTTTTTTTTGGGAAGTCTCTAGAAATATGCCCTTCTTTGTTACACCCGTAGCACACCTTTTTGTTGGATACACAGTTGTTGGCGTAATGCCCTGTCTTCCCATATTTGTAGCAAGTCATCTCCTCACTACACTTCCCAAAGTGTTTCTTCTTACACTTCTTGCACCACTTAGCTTCATCTCTTCCCCCAGATTTCGAGAATTTGCTGTCTTTGTTGATCACTAAAGATCCATAATGCTTCCTTTTCTCTCTAACTTCAGCTCTCTCCAAAACTTTCTCTCTTATCTGAGTCTCGACATTCCTAGTAGCCCAAATGGCATCTTTCAGAGTTGCCGCTTGCTTAACCATCGGACCAAAGTCCGCTGGTAATCCGAGGGCAAACTTGTTGACCTTGGAAAGTTCTATTGGAAGTAGGTAGGTAACAAGCTTCATTTTCTCCATAAAACTAGTAGCGTACTCGATGACGCTCAACCTTCCCCTTTTCAGATTCTGGAACTCATTATTGATTTCCAGAAGATCCTGCTCAGAGCGGTATTGCATCTTTAGTAGCACCCCACAATCTTCCCACGACGTCTTGCTAGCTTCCCCCTTAGGCATAGAACCAGCCAATAGCTTCCACCAGCTCAGCACTCCATATCTTAACAGAGGAATCGCAAGAGAGGTCTTCTATCTATTGCTACACTCGCAACTTTCAAACATCGTCTCAATCTAGGAGATCCAGTCCATAACTCCCACTGGTGTTGGGCTTCCAGCTAGACACGGTGGTTTGGATTCCACTAAATCCTTATAATTGCATCCACGTCCGTCATTTCCTCCATCCAGATTGTTCTGTCAAACTATCGGTGGGTCGTCTTGACCGATAATCCTACTTCAGTTTCCTCCTTCTGACCGCCCTCCATTCACTTCGGGCTCTTCAACTTGTATTGAAAGTTCTTCACGATTTTGCTCAAGCAGACGTTTAGTTTGCTCCATCTGACGATCTAACATCATTTGAATCATCGCTCGTACCCCATCCATTGTCATTGGCTCAGGTACTACTGCTACCACAGCTACTTGCTCAGCTACAGGTGGTTGATTCCTATTTTCATTCACGTTTCCAGCTCCACTCCTGTTTCTTGCCATTTTTAATCTATACACCGAATAAGGTGATTTTAGATCCTCATTCATGGTAGATATTCAAATCATCCTTATCACTTCGAAACGTTTACATGCTAGTTCTAATATCATAACCATACGCTTAGAATCCTAAACACATAAGGTTTCAAGATCCGGTCAACAACAGACAATAGATCTGGCCAAACAATATCATATATGGCAAACATATAACATTTAGCACATAAAAGCATTTTAGGCATCTTTCCTAAAACATACTAGTGCTCGTGCCTAAAATATGGCAGACACTCATCTCACAATCTTCACTTAGTATTATAAGTTTAAGTCTCGAAATAAATCCATATTCGTAGTTCGCTTAAACTAATGCTATGATACCAACTGTGACGTCCCCATTTACACGGCCAGAAAGGCCGATTTGTTTATGCTTTGTTTTAAAATCAGAGTACTCGTTTAAAGAAAACTGATGTGGAATTTGTTCCCAAAACAAAATGTGATAAGAATTTATCAAAGCATTTCTTTAATGAAATGTATTTTCATTAAATAACAAAATCCCGGGATGTCATGTTCCGATACAAACCAAACATAAACAATATAGAATAGACCTTACAATAGTTATTTATAACTACTGATTTATAATCCCAAATCTCTCGTCAAGTCAACCAACTTATACCCTTGTGCCATTACCTGTAATGTAAAAAAAAAAACTGAGTGGGTCGGGCTTCGGAGCCTGGTGAGAATATAGGGTTTTCAACCCATAGTAAGATATTATATTATATTTAATCATCAGACAATCAACCCAAATTACCCATCCCCATTATCTCTTTCTGTTTCTTAAAGCTTTACCCTAAGAGTCAATTATCCTTCATTCATTCATTCCTAAGGATTGACCTAAGGGATTGACATGAAGTCCATTTGCTACCACAGTTTATACAACAAGCACCACGTCACATAGTTGTAAGGGTTTATACAATAGGCACTACGTCTCATAGTCAACAGGGTTTACACAATAGGCACTATGTCTCATAGTCACCAGGGTTTATACAATAGGCACTATGTTTCAGAGTCACCAAGGTTTACACAATAGGCACTACGTCTCATAGTCACCAGGGTTTACACAATAGGCACTACGTCTCATAGTCACCAGGGTTTACACAATATGCACTACGTCTCATAGTCACCAAATATTTCATCTACCAATGTTCTACCCAACATATTTGTAGATATAAAATACATATATGGTTTAGATCATTATAAACCTGTATAAAACATCCATTCCACACCCATCTCAAATAAACAAACAATACATAACGCATAGCACGTATTTCATCGCAAATACTTTATATTTATGTGTTAGGAGAAAGTAACTACACACTCACTCATAACATAGATATAATACATTCAACCAATACTTATACTAAAATCTTGTTTATGAAAGGGACTATACACTCACTTGTTAAGACTATTGTCGGACAGCACTACGACTCTTCAGGTAGTATTCTTCGGTGAAACCATAATGTTTTCTCAGAAACCGGACTTCTCGTGGGCAGAGTTTCAGCTCGAAAACTCTTTCTCTCGGGATCTTTGGGGCTTCGGGACTCGCTTTAGGTGTCGGGATGATACTGGGGCTTCCGAGATACTTCAAGAGGGCTAGATAGGGTATCGGGAGTGAGAGAGTGAAGGAATTAGTAACTATGGTCGGCTGCCCTTTATTTCTATTTATAGGGCCATTTTTCTGGATTCACATCGTGAATCTCAAATATTCATGTCATGAGTTCAGTAGTCATCAGGTGCATCATTGCAACTTGCGTCTGTCAGGCTCCAGTAGTCATAAATACTAAGTTCACATAGTGAACACTGTGTTCATGTCGTGAACTCTGACACAGCGTTAGGGTTCGCGCCCCGAACTTCAGAAATTCATAACTTTCACATACGAGCTCCATTTTCGATGTTCTTTATATCCAAGCGTAGGTAAGATTATGCTCTACCACTCTCGTTTAGACTCCGTCGGTTAATTTTGATTTATTTTTATTATATTATTTTTAGTAGGCCAATACAGGAAAACTCCATTATAAACTCATAACTTCTTCATCCGACTTTCGTTTTTGTGTGTCTTTTTACCATTGAACTACTATCGACGAGATCTTCCATTCTCGTTTAGATTGTTTCGGCTAGAAATTCCTCGATCTCATATTCGAACTTCGGGCTGCATATTGTTAAGCTGAAACTAAGAAAAATCATAACTTCCTCATACGAAGTCAGATTTGGACGTTCTTTTTATGCGCAGTCTTGGTTTAA
The DNA here is from genome assembly GCF_002870075.4 of Lactuca sativa. Lineage (NCBI taxonomy): Eukaryota > Viridiplantae > Streptophyta > Magnoliopsida > Asterales > Asteraceae > Lactuca > Lactuca sativa. The sequence continues at coordinate 243,129,880 of NC_056627.2, forward strand.
CGTATTCTACGACTTTCATTTAGATAGCTAAGGCCAAGTATGTCTCTAACGTAACGTCACTATTTACATTGGGTTGTGTCGTGCCAGTTCTGTCGCGAAACTTCGACAGGTCATAACTTCTTCGTTATAACTCGAATTTTGGTGTTCTTTATATGTACGGAATCTTTGTAACATATACTATAACATATTTAAGATTAATCCTTCTAAATAATCTTCCATCAAAAGTCATTTTTGATGCTTATCGTCTCTAAATTGACTAGCCTGGATCTACGGGCGTTGTGCAAGGCTTTAACCTGCTATTTGTATAGCTCTATTTTCGGCCTTACGACATTTGAAGTTCGTGTTTGGGTTTGTACTATCCTTTCTGTGGTCTCTCGAGTAATCTCGGGTGTAGTGAGTATGCTATTGAGTGTTTGTCCTCTTGTCAGTTGGGTGTCTCTCACCTCAGCCCAACAGAGGATGATGTGCATTTCCGGCCACACAGGGCCTCGAAGGATGCAACTTCTATGCTTGGGTGGTAGTTGTTGGTATATGAGTACTTGATTAAGGATTTGTCTAGTATTAGCCGAAGCTTTGTGTGCGTGATTCAGGACACGTGGGTCTCTCAAGCCATGCCAATGTCTATCACACATGCTTCTCTCAGGGATGCAGATTCTTGTTTACCTTGATCTTGTCAAGTGGGATATCTAGAGCTTCGGTGGTCCGACACTTATGAGTGTTGAATATATGGAATGTGAAATGTCTAAACTAAGTTCTTAGGTTAATCAGAGGCTATGGGTTATCAGACCTTTCTCGGTGAGGACTTTTGAACAGTCTTCTAGGGATGGGGATTCTGGTGTCCTAGAAGTAGAGTTTTATGGGCCTTAAGAGTTGGTACTATGGTCACCAAGGTTGAGTTTGCGTGTGAGGTAGTTAACATTATGAGTCTTAGATTATCTTGGGAGTTTTCTTCCTTGTGTTTTTCCAAGCTAATAGTAGGTCGGGCTCTGCCAGTTCCTTGCTGTTGGTTGAACGAATCTCTGATTCAGGGTAGGGAGTATCGATCCTTGTGGGTGGTTTTGTTTGGCCTACTTGTAGTCAGTGGTGCTTATGGTAATTTCGTCTTTATCCCTTATGAGTTAGATAGGTGCTTTCTGTGGTTAGGGACTGGGTCTGATGTTTCCTTTATATATTATATCGATCTTATGATCAAATACTATTTGTTCTTGTGACCGTGGTAAGTGGTATCGGGTGGTTGGTTATTGGGGTGGTTCCAGGAGTGGGGGTGATTCTATCTCCGCTTAGCACATGGTTGAGATTTCCAAAGGGATTTTAGGAACCTGTGGAGGAAGGTTGAAAGCCTTTCGGATTCCCTTGATGCGCTTTGCTTCTTGATTTTTCAATCTTTATTGGGTTAGGGAGGGGGATGGTATTCCTTACACCAGAACTTAGGTTTCGGGTTGCTAGGGATTTGTCGTTACCGGCTGGAAGAGTTTTTTTTATTCGGTTGAGTAGAATGAAAGTCTATTTGTAGTGCTCGGGGTTTGTAAGGTGAGAATCAAGCCTATCCATGTCAACTGATCACATTAGGCTCCTCGTTACAACAAGTGTTTCATCGATTTGGGGAGTAATGGTTGCTAGGAATAACAAGGTATTCTACGTCCATGTTCTTATGGTTGCCAATTTCGTTTTCATCGTTACCATTGGGTCTATCTTGTTTCTTCTTGTTAGGAATTTTTAGCGGCACAAAGGTGCTACTATAAGGCAAGGGAATTCGTAATCTGAATTCTACCAGGTTTTTTCCACTATCGATGGATGTGACATAACCACACATACTTAGGATTTTTAAAAGGTAACTGACTGTGGGGTTCTGTCCTAATAAACATCCAGGCCAGGGATAGGAAAACGATGCAGGATTGCACACTCTTAGTTTATAGGATGCTAACTATATATGATACTAACGATCATATGGAACCAACGCGGTCCTTACGCTAGGATCTCTAGTTTCTCTGTGTCTTACAGGATTTGCTCGGATGGGGAAATAGTTTTTGATTATGTTCTCAATTTGCAAAACCTTTTTATGAAAATCATTACATAAAGTTTATTGTTTGAAACATACCAAAAATCTCGGTAGGGTTTCTTGTCGTCTTTTCTTGTCTAGTTGTCAAATCCTTAGTTAGTCATCTCTGTTGGACAATCTCTCTTGAAATATCCTGTTGCACCGCACTTGTGGCAAACTGGACTTACTTCTGGGTTGAGGGTCGGAGTGACGCATGGGACCGAGGCCCTATGGTAGTGGGAGGTGTGTCCCAACTTGTTGCATCTTCTGCAACGAAATTTCTGGTAGGCCCCTCGATGATGGTATTTGCACTTATTGCAAGGTGGATTATTCCCAAGGTATGATTGTCTCAGTGTGGGAGGAGTAGGGTTAGTAGGGGTGGAGGCTGATCCCGCTTATTTCCTTTTGGTAAGCCTCTGAGTCGAATTGCCTCATTTTTCGTTCCTGAACTTTCGTTTCTTGTTCTTAGGTTTATGTTTTTGGGTGCATTTGTGAGTTGTCCTTTGTTGGTTTCCTTGGTTATTGTTACCGTTGAATTTATCGATACTGCTTTCATTTTCGTTTGTGTTGTTGGCATTGAAGTATACCATGACGACTGCCACGGCAGTTGTTAAAGTGGCTTGGAAAGTGGTGGAGTCTATTCGTAGGACCGGTGCATGGTCGGGGTATCGGTTATCTTCATGAGAAGACATGACTCTGTTGCACATGAAAGGTGAGCTTGTAAGTACTCATAGCTAGTTTCAACTGAGTTTACTCGTATAATCTTAATATACTGGTGTTAATTGAGTCAACCTACATCCCCATGATGCAGTTATGGCAGAGAGTGGAAACATGTATTGTCTGACGTAAAGTCCGTCAAAATAGCACATAACTAGCAATATAGTTAACAGATTTGGTTGTATGGATTCTTGGTGGGTTTACTCCTCTTGGTTTACTACTACCGGTTGCGTTTAAGGGCATTATAAACCTACGGCGAGTAGTGTAGTGATCCTCTTTTACCGACACGGCACACAAAGTGCTTGGCCATTTCACTTATATTATGAGTGCCCTTTTTGTGTTCCTTACAATACTAAGGCTGTCCTTGCCTTGATTGCTATGAGTTGCGGTCTCTAAATGATCACTGTCTAGTTTTTTGGTCTTACTTATGGGTTGCGCAAGGTATTTGGAGTGGTGTTCTTGTTACTTGTGGGGGATCGTATTTACATTACTGCACACTGGGCTTTGTTTACGGTCTCCATTAATCCATGACGGAGAGTTGGAAACCAGGAGTCACTTCGCGTTACTTGTGGTCTAGACAGAAATGATGCCTGATTCATGAGGGTGTTGGCTATCGGATTTTGGTGCACGTCGATTACAGATCGGATCATCTTTTGTGGAGATGCGCCCTGAACTGGGTAGGAGTCAATCCCTAAGCTTGTCTTTGTGTGGGTATTGTTTTGTTTCTAGGTACGTCCATTCCAGGGGCACTTATATTGGGTGTTTACGTATTTAGGAAAAGAGAGGTGAAAGGGTCTCTGATCTACTCTCAATTAGGTAAAGCTCATCAAGGGTTTCCTTGGTGCTTTCATCCTTGCTGGGCTCTTAGTTGGAATCCTCCCTTTCACAATTCATCTCTTGGTATTCCTTAGGATCCACCTCTCGGTTTTCCTCATAGACTTCTTTTGGTCTCTCCTTGCCCCATCTGCAAATCACCATGACAGTGTAGTAGAAGTCTTGGTGGGGAGTTTCAACTATGTCGTTCGAGAAAGAGTCGAGGCACGAGATATACGGGAATAGTTTAGGTGTGGGAGGGGTTTATGGTATCCTATAAATACTCCTATAGTATTTTAAACTTGATGTTCGATTCTAGTATTCTCTTGTACTCATAGTTGGTAGGTTTTAGGTTTGTTGCAACACCAACATCACTTCCAAGCACATGTTGGTCATATCTCAAATATATATAGTTGATCAGGCTATATTTATCCCAGATATGATTACATAACTGCCCAGGTTTGACTGTAGTGTTCAACCTTTAGTTACTTTTGGTTTCTTCTCGTTATGATACTAGGTTAGTAAATATGTATACTTTTATAAATACTTATTTTCTTAAAGTATACTTTTAGGCAGAGTGTGTTTTAGTTTCATTGTACTTATAGTTGTATATCTTGTATGGTTAGATATACCAGTTCACTATAAACAATGTTCTGATACCAATCTGTCACACCCCCGGAGCAGACGGCGGAAACGTCAAGAGGCGGGTGACTTCATTGTGCAGTATCATAACAATTGAATATAAATGAAACAGAGTAATCCAAACATCATACATTTAGATAACAAACTTACAATGTTTACATATTGTATTTGTTCTATGAGTTACACAAAAGAGACATAAGCAGAAAAATTCTAAACTACAACTCAATAGTCCAGCATCTGCTTCCCTTGTTACCTTCTTACTAGATCCCTGAGAATACAAGTCGTTTTGAAAAGCATCAACTAAAAAGTTGGTGAGTTCATAAGCTTTTTTTGTATAAAATAGTTTTACACTTGTTTAGAATCGTCTTCATTGTAGTTTCAGAAAATCCGATATTTTCTAAAAAATCGATTGAAGTATTGCTTTGAAAGTCATGGGTATATGTGTGCGTGTCAATACTTTGGTTCGTCCTTATAAGGAGTGATCTTTGAAAAGTAGTATAGTTTGTAAAGGCGAGTTGTTTTCGAGAATAGTTCTTTTGAATAGTAATAACCAACCATTTTCAAAAAAAAATCCCCTATTTCCAAAAAGAATACCGTTGTAAATCTTGTTTTTCTTATCGGGTATAAGTGAGTGTGCGTTCTAGTTTATCATTATCGAAGTCGTATAAAATCGTTTTCCTCTAGAAAATCCTATATTTTCTGCTATAAAATATTCGTAAGTTCTGTTTCCAATTGTGTATACTTACATGTGTGTGTGTGTCTTAGTATATCGTTTACGAAATCGTTTCCAAACGTTTTCCCCAGAAAACTTCTATGTTTTCTTATTGGTAAAATAGAAGTATTAAGACTCTAATACTTGTTAGGTGAAAGAAATCAACATGACGATTGTGGACATTCTACGCAATGAAAAAGAACAGTCAACACAACAAATGCGGACCATCACTACCATGCGTAGGACAGTCAACATAAAGTGCCAAAATTTATTTGAGGTTTTCCTTACATAAATTTCTAGTGAACATAACGTATTCTAGTGATTCGTTATAACCATACTAATATGACAAAAGCCTGTTTTGGCATTTCTCAGGCGCCCTCGTTTAGTTCCAAGACATTTGTCACCCTAGACTGGCCGGTCTAGTTGTAGCGAACAACAATCGATTGAGATCCATTATTTGTTAGAAAAAATAATGATATCCGTACTCATTGAATAGAAATATCATTTTTGTTCCATCTCGTTTATTTTGCTTGTTAACTAGATTTCTCGTGTTCATTCTATTTCGTTTTTTGAAAAATAAGTGATTTTGAACGTTTATCAAAATGACTCAACATTTCGGAATTTGGCAAGATGGTCTTTCCTTTATATAAATAGTCGGCTCCGACCCATATTAGTCAAAGAAAAGAGTCAAGTTATAACTTGCGTAATTTCATGATTGTGGGTTATGACACGCATTTTCTGTTTTATGACATATAGATCATTACCTATGTTCCTGAAGGTTTTATGAAATGCAAATACTTTTTTCATGAAAACTCTGTTCCGTATATTCTTCTTGATAAAATTATTTATATTAAATATTTATAAATAATCTCAACTAGTTAGTTAATCTGGTAAAAAGTCATAAGCATGACATAATATTCCAAGATAACCTTTATATTTATGTTTGACCAACAGTGATTCCAAAATATTATTATATCCATAATTTAATCACTTCCCAAAATATTTTATCTAACAACTTGTTTAAGTAAAGCTTGGAGAAATTCCTTATAGTTGTTGTTATAAAATTTGTGACTTATACTTGGTATATACTTGCACTTGTTTCCAAACATGTTTTGTGAAATATAATCCAAACCCTTGAGACTTAACCAAAATCTCGAGTTTTTGGACTATTCATAAGGGGTTTCCTACTTAAGCACATGTAAGAAGGCATGCATACACAATAAACAAATAGATCATGATTTACACAAGACTTTGACTTGTACTCTCCCCCAAAAATAATAAAAACTTAAAAAAAAGGTGGGGTATGAAGCTCACATTGAGTTAGCTTGCTGGATTATTTTGAAGAGATGATAAGAAGTATCCAAGCTCCAAAACTTGGAAGATCCTTTGAACTCTTAGAATATTCTAGGAAAATATTTATGTGTAAATATAATGAAATCTTAGGAATAATGTGGAGAATTATTATTCAAAGAAGATAAAATACTTACAATAAGAAATCTGGAATTTTCTTTGAAGGAGATGAAACTAGAAGCTTGAATAAGTGGAGAGCACCTTTAGGATTTTTCTAGAAGTGAGAAATGAGAAGTGGAACTTGGGGAGGAAGGTTCATGTATCTAAATGGGGAGGATAAGGGAGTGACTTGACATTTTCATGGAGGGCTGGTGGGTAAAGCTTATTTTCTATGGGTAATGTGTTTTTTAGTGAGATTTGCATGGAAAAAGAGAGATTTACATCACATCATAAAGTCAAACCCCTTTATCTTCTTAAAATCTCTTTAAAAGTCTTGGGTATTATTTTATATAAATATGTTTAAAATAATTTATTTTGGTATAAAATAAGGGTTTAAGGGGTCTAAGATATGAAAAATAAGAGTTTGGTGTGATTTCCGGCGTCAAAATGCCTTTAAATGATGAAAAATTTTGAAATAGTCCAAAATCCGGAGAGCTTGCGAGGGTCCGAAGTCTGATTCAAATTTCCGGAGTCATTGGAAAAGTGCTGGAGTCACCTTCTAAATTCCGCAATCAAGATGAGAGGCCCGGAGCACTTTCTCGGATTTTCGTAGCCAGGCGCGAGATCAGGAGCGAAACCAACAGTCCGGACCGGAGGCGCGAAACCGGCTGGAGAATCTGAAGCTGCGTCAAGCAAGATCTTCCGGGCGTGCGAGATTGTCTGAAGTTAAGGGGTCCGAAGATGCGACTTCTCTTGGCTCCTTAGAAGGTATTCTGGACTAGGAGGGTTCCGGACCAAGAGGGTTCTGGCCAAGGGCTTCAGGACCAAGAAGGTTCCGGACCAAGAGGGTCTTATTGGGTTTTCTCTTTCGGTTTTGAGCAGTTTTCGACTAAGGAAGATACTTAGAGAGATTTGAGATACATGGAGGGATTTGGGGGAGATTCAATATACTTGGGTAGATTTCACATACTTGGAGAGATTTGGGAGAGATTTCACATACTTGGAGAGATTTAGGAGAGATTTCACATACTTGGAGAGATTTAGGAGGGATTCGATATACTTGGAGAGATTTTACATAATTGGAGAGATTTGGGAGAGATTTGATATACTTGGAGAGATTTCACATACTTGGAGAGATTTGGGAGAGATTTCACATACTTAGAGAGATTTAGGAGAGATTTCACATACTTGGAGAGATTTAGGAGGGATTCGGTATACTTTGAGAGATTTGACATACTTGGAGAGATTTGCATTCTAACACTACATGGCTCATTAGGAACTCATATTGTATACTTAAATGTGTTAGCACAAATCTCACAATAGTCCTTCTTACCTAAGGAAGAAATTTCCTAGCTAAATATGCTAGTTGTGACATCCCCCTCCCTACAACCTCGAACAATCGGACTGCTTATGGACGGTCTGTTTGTTGTGAAAACAAATCAAGCCCTTCTTGGGGCAATCCCTGCTCATGTTATTAGGCTAGCCACATGCGTAACATCTTGAGTTTGTTGCTCGACAAGCCCCACTCTGCGGTTTACCGCACTTGGCACACCGTCCATAGCCCTCCTGGCCCCTACTAGAAGGATCTGAGGTCTTAGGCTTTTTAATCTGTCATATTATTGTTTGTGCTTGCTTTGGTTTCCGCTTGGTGCGGAACTCCAACTCTATCTCCCGCTCACGGACCTTCTCCACCATCTCGTTCAGGGTTTTGCACCCTGTACTGCTCACGAACTCATGGATGTCATCCCTCTCCATGGAATGATACCTCATCCTCCTCATATACTCATCCGTAACATACTGTGGGATCAATAGTGCTCATTCCCGAAACTTGGCGGTGATCTCCGCCACAGTCTCGGTGGTCTGTTGGAGCTCCTGGAACTCCCTCAATAGTCATTGCACCTCAATAGGCGGTCAAAATTCCAAATCGAAACACCTGACGAACTCTGTCAATGTCATGTCAGCCACACCAGCTGCTCCCATCTAGCTAGTCACCTCTCCCCACCAATCCCAGGCTCGATCCCTTAGCATACACAAAGCAAAACCCACCTTTACCGCATCAAGGCAAGAACTCGTGCACTGGGCATTCTCCATGTCCGCCAGCCAGCATCGGCTAACTATGGGGTCCCTGACCCTGAAGAACTCTAGCGCCCCACATGCCTTGAACTTCTGGAACGAGGGAGTTCAGGCCCCGACCTGGCCTACAACAATCTCAGTTCTAAATGACCTGAGTCTCTCCTCTAAAATGTCCATCATCGCTTCCTTGACCGTCCCATAAATCACTGGGGTAGCGTCAAGGATGCCTCTCATAAACTCGGCTGCAATGAGCTCGCATAGCCTCTCATCAATGGGCTCGGAACCATCGCCCGACCCTAATCCGGATCTTTATCCTTATCCCCCTACTCCGAATCGTGTCACCACCATACTGAACTGCAATATCATAAAACATAATGATCAGGGTGTCCAAAAAGGGGTCCTCCCACATCGGTTCTCCTTAGAGCCTCCAGATCTAACATTGGTTCGGGTATAGGTCATGTGCTTTCAATAGTATGGGCCCAATACTACCTTCCACACCTACATGTACCTTCCCCAAGGCTCTACTTGGTGACCATAATTTGTCCCAAAACAAAACACATCTCATAATTACTGCATACCTCATATCCTAGGCTATCCTAAGATTTGCTCCATTCATACCAAATCAGAACTCAATCATAATGGGTTACCCTATGCATGCAAATTATACACAGAACAGGATCCAACAGACTTCCGAATAACAAACTCTACCCTAAGACCATAACCAGACAAGGAATAGGAAATAAGGCCAAATCAATCATTCTAAGGCTATAAAGCTCCAAACCGTATATAATTTTGAAAGCATACACGTAGAAAAATTCATACGATTATCATAATCCAAATATCAATATTGCATGGCTAACAAATTAGGGAACTACTTACTTGAGCTTGGCCGATCACGCGCATTGCACTCTCCCCTTTTCCATTTTTAGAAGTGTTTAAATTTTGATTTTTGAAAACGATTTTACCATATCCTTAGTTTGAGTCCTGACACACCTAAGTGTGTGCCCGAATGTCTCAAATCAAGGCTCTGATACCAACTTGTAACGACCCAAATTTTCAAATAAAATTTTCATTTTTAATTAACCAAAACATTCCCATAAAATACGAAGTGACAATGACAATTGTTTTCAATATCCATAACATCAACATTTTATTTAAAATATCAGAGTGTCCCATCAAATCAAATGTCAAAGAGTGCATGTCGCACCATCAAGCCTTGCCCTTTCCCTTAGGCTCAGATGTACCTGAAACAAATAAACAAACTGTAAGGTAATGCTTAGTGAGTTCCCCGGATCATACCCCACACATTCCATATAATCATATAATCCGTATTAGCTATAAAAGCTACACAAACCACATAGCCATGCATACAAACATATAAGGATGTCGTGGGCTCATCCAAGGGTCTTACTCATGGATGTCATGGGCTCCCCCACATGGTCTTCCACCTTAGTGCCATGGGCTCCCCCATGGTCTTTAGCTGGAAACCCATGGGCTCCCCCACATGGTTTTACATCCAAGTGCCATGGGATGGGCTCCCCCACATGGTCGTACATCCAAGCGCCATGGGCTCCCCCCACAGTCTTCCTTGCAAAATCACATATATGACTAGCATACCACTTAGCATATAGCAAACTAACATACCACATGTCACATATCGGACTTGGTGCCTTAGACCCATTGGTATGGTGAGGAGACTGACCTCTCAAGAATGTTGAACTACTAAGATAAGATCATATAAATCCCATGCACAGCTCCAACTCAACTGCCTATAATCAACATGTGACTAGTTTTTTTCAAAATACCGAAATACCAAATATACCCTTAAAGTCAAACATGGTCAAAGTCAAGGTCAACAGTCAATATTGACCCAACTCGTCGAGTGCATCTAGCAACTCGTCGAGTCCCTTCCTTGTTCAAAAAACCGGGGAAAAACCTAACCCAATCGCCGAGTTGCCTTGTCAACTTGCCAAGTTACTCGTTAGCCTGAAAATGGGAAAAATATAATCCAACTTGCCAAGTTGCTACGACAACTTGTCGAGTCTTCCCTTTTCTTAACATAACCGATCCTTTCAGTCGAATCCAAAGCTCCATACAACAAATCCATAACCATAGGGACAGGGTAAAGTTTCCAACTTTACCCCTAAAGACCATCTAATAAGCCTTAGACTCAAACCCTAACTCCTTTGAGGAAGGTCTTGACCAATTAAGCCTTTAAACTCTCATCCCATTGACCCAAATCATAGATCTGATGTCCAAGGGTCGACAAATCACGTAAAGTTTCCAACTTTACGTCCATGCATGCATGAAATACTCTCCAAGATCCATTTTAGGCTTCATTGTGGACATAATGCATGAATGGACATGGAGGCTATTAAAGTTTGCAACTTTAATCCTCTAGAGGTCTCATAGAGGCCAAATCTGTACTCCTAACCTCTATAAGCCTCTTTTCTTTGGACATCCAACCCAAAGCTCCAAAACAAGCCCTAAACTACGAAAAGATGAGATCTACACACTACATGTCAAGGTTATGGCTTTATACCTTCAAAATGCAGCCCTTGATGTAGAGTTTCTGGATCCAATATTACTCCTTGAAGATTGCTACTTTTCACTTCAAGACTTCTTGGAACAAACGTTACATGATTCATGAATGGTTTTGTTACTAGAACTCCCATATTCATTGGAATATTCATGAAGCTATATTTGAGAATTATAGCTTCAAGCACCATTAATGGGGGGGTCATTCTATCTATTGGTTCGGTTGAGTTTTTAATCTTTGGAATACTCTCTAGATCGGCATAGGATTGTTAATTCATCCTTAAATGATTACAATCCATCATAAATGATACAAATGACTATTTCTAGATCGAACTTCATGATTAGGTTGTTCCTTGGTGTAACTCTGAAGTGACAAAGAACATGGTTTGGCATGTGGAATTAAATCTTGCACAATTGAACATGGTGATTTGGGTGTTTAAGGGATATATTGAATGTATATGGTGTTACACAAAAAGGATCTAGATATAGACTACATAAATAACACACACTTACACACTCACTTTTACATCTCTCAAGCACACCTCTACAAGTGGTATGAACCCACTATTTATAGAGGTGTTTACATGTCTCTCTCTCTCTCACTCTAAGTAACAAATGGGTCTAAAGGCTAAAGCACCACATGCAAGTGGGTTTTACAAAAGTCAAACATTTACAAAGTCATGAATGAATAACTTTGCACCCCAACATTCTCCCCCTCAAAGTTAGGAATGAATGACCCACTTCAAATCTTCCAAAATCAAGCACTACGCGGTTCTAGCCTCAAAGGTGACACATGTCGAAACGAACTTCAATCTTCAATTCTTCCATGATTCTTCAATTTGGGCTCTAGGATGTGAGACCATACAATCCGAGCAGCAACGAATGATCAAGAGTATTCCAAACTCCAAATGATCACCCAAAAGTTGTGCATAAAAACACACCCCAAAAATCTTCAATAATTCCAAACCCATTTCGAATACATCACTTCCAAACTTCCAATTGCATCATCTCGTGACTTCAAAACTTCAAGATCACTTCGGTCTTCAAATCCACATAATACGAAAAATTCAAGTTCGAATTTCCATATAAAACTTCTCCCCCTTTTTATAATCGAAATTTGATTATAAAACTCCAAGGAAAAAAGAACGTGCTTTATTCGGAATTTTTCATGTCAAAACTCCCCCTTAACATGTGGCATAAACTTTGTGCTTCAATCCGGAAAACCCAAAAAATAACCAATTTTTATTGTCGTTCACGGATCGCCTTTGACAAAATTTCTCAAAAATGGGTAGAAATAGTCAATTTCAAAATTCTGCAGTGACCCGGTGCGCCAAAAACAGCCAAATATGCGAAACATACTCCCATTTGCGAAACTGGGTAGAATGTGTAAATTCGCACAAACTGTAGGGGCCTGAAATGCACAATCTTTAATTTTCAACAAAAACAGTCCTTTTGCGAATTTGGGTGAAAAGTGTCAAACATGCGAAATTTGAGTTAATTTGCGAAGTGTAAAATATTCAAAGGTTCAGGGGCCGTTTTCGAAACTTCTTCCCTTTTGTTCTCCAAACATGCGAAGAGTAGGCTTTTTCTTACGAAATCTCTTGTCAAACAAACAAAACTTTAAGGGCCAGTTTCGTAAATTCGACTTCTTCTTTTTCAATTCATATACATGCTTCGCATTAATCTACTTCGCATTTTAATCCACATACCCTTCGCATCTTTCAGCCAATATAACCAACTAAACAAATATTCGAACTCGTCTTTGATCTCATATGCGAACTCAAAATTGATCATCAACCCAATCATCCAATTGCGAATCTTCAACATCAACCATAAAATTTTTCTTCATTCGCATTTCATTCACCAAGACTTTACACTTCGCATTTCATTCAACAACGACTAAACATCAAACATTTTCCAATCTTTTCTTCAACAATCGATTTTAACCCAAAACAGTCGACTATTGATAACCCAAACTTCGAACATCGATCCTTCGCACATGAGACCCATCAAAATCTTCGCTTTTTCATCACTGTATCCCAAATTTTCTCAATCTTATTCTTCGAAATCAAGAACTATTAACAGTTCGACATCTATGAATCACAAAACCAAATTCGATTACAAATATTCAATCCGTTGAACTCAATTTACGAACCTGATTCTTTGTCTTTTCAATTCACGAACCCAGTAAAGCTAACGATTCCAAAACCAAGTCGTCCATTACTTCAATCGACATCAAATTAATCTTGTCAATTCGTCACCAACCCAAAATCGATAATCAAGATCACAATGATCTTTATCAAATCGATCATTTGTAAAACCAAACTTGACCTATTTTTATCGATCTCTTATTCCTGACTCAACATCAGATATGAACAATCAAAACCATATGAGGCAAATTCGACCAAACCAAGAATTAATTGATCTTGATCGTATTCAACTGTTCTTGATCAATTTCTTCCAAATTCAAGAATCAATTTCGACTATTACTCTAGGTCAACTTGATCATTATCAACTGATAATCACTCAAATCAATTCCAGTGGATTCACAAGTTTGAAATCATGAAGAACATCAATCGTATTTAAGAAGAATTCTAAACCGAAAATGAAACAATCGGTATATGATAATCTGAATGTTGTTCGTGATGTCAAAAGTGACGAAGAACCAAGAGTTATGCCAATGAATTTCACGAGTTTTGATTTCAACAGATTAATATATTGGATCGAAAGTAATTTTGGGCTTATAATATTCATGAACAGTAAGAATATTGATTTTGGGCTTCAAATTGAGACTATGAACCATATTTTGATTTTGATTGGGCTTGTACATTTGAGAAATGAACAGTGAACGAATTTTGATTTTAGAATCAATTTTTGATCTATTCAACAATAAATGGATCAATCAACGGGGTGAAAACAAATTTTGATCCATTGAAACAAAACGATCAAACAATCAAGAACGTAACGCACGAATCAAAAATTACGAGAGATCATAGAGAGAGACTCACCAAAATTGTTCAAGTTGCGACAAAAATTGCCAAACCGAGAATCGTTCTTCAAAAATCACCTTGATCTTGAAGACCTGCTCTGATACCAATTGAAGTGACAAAGAACATGGTTTGGCATGCGGAATTAAAGCTTGCACAATTGAACATGGTGATTTGGGTGTTTAAGAGATATAATGAATGTATATGGTGTTACACAAAAGGATCTAGATCTAGACTACATAAATAACACACACTTACACACTCACTTTTACATCTCTCAAGCACACCTCTACAAGTGGTATGAACCCACTATTTATAGAGGTGTTTACATGTCTCTCTCTCACTCTAAGTAACAAATGGGTCTAAAGGCTAAAGCACCACATGCAAGTGGGTTTTACAAAAGTTAAACATTTACAAAGTGATGAATGAATAACTTTGCACCCCAACAAACTCCCGCAACTTCAGACTATAAAATTAAGATATAATAAGTGATAATTATTATAAATTGAACCCTCAAATAGGGAGATCGCTAGTATTTGTGCATCACATACTACATATTATAAGTCTTTTAGGGAATATATTGATAAGCGATAAAAGGACATTTTTGATAGAAGGTTATTTAGGATAAATAATCTTTTCCAAAGTTGTAGTAGGCGTAGTGAGGATCTCATACATATAAAGAACTCTGAAATCTGACTTCGTATGAAGAAGTTATGTTTTTCGAAGTTTCGCGACTAAACTAACACGACTATGTGCGTTGTAAAAATTGAATTTTAGATTGATTGCTTATTAGCCTAAGTAATCTAAACAAAATTCATAGTAATCGTAAAAGAAAACTCGTGCATATAGAGAACGTGTAAATCTGACTTCATATGAGGAAGTCATGATTTTTCGAAGTTTCAGCGCGGCAGTATAGAGATAGAAATCGAAATTCAAATTGGTTGATTGTTAGTTGAAACAATATAAACGAGAGTTGAAGATCTGGTGATTAGGAGTCTGTTGATATAAACATAGTCGAGAATTGAGTTCATATGAAAGAGTTATCAATTATGCACAGACTTTAACAGTCTAAACTAGTCCAAATATAAATTTTAGTTAGGGAGAGAATTAGTTGTTGAGACCATAATGCAAGTTATAGAGATCGTTGAGAGGATTCCATGGATATAAAGAACATTGAAGACAGAGCTCATATGCAAAAGTTATGACCGTCCGAAGATCTGTAAGAATTTACCTAGACTGATGACGTGTCAGCACCTGGTGGAGCCACGTGGCATGGTCGGGTAGCCTTGAGGCGCGATGGACCCAATAAGAGGTGTGGTGCCCCATGTGGCCCTATACATATATTAGTAGAAAACAGCCCATATCCTCACACCTTTTAAGCCAATTCTCTCTGGATCCCTTCCCGCTCTTAAGATTCGATTTTTTTGCTTTTAACATAATTTAGTAGAAACTCTAAAGCTCCAGGAGCTCGACAGTTAAAAGTATTTGGGGTTAGAGTTCTTCCCGCGTAATAGTCAAACCCAAAAGACCACGCAAGCTTTGAAGATCGGATGAACACTTCCCGAATCCCAACAAAACTGATAATGCCATAAGCTTTAAATGATACAACCCTCAAATCTTGAAGTCCGAAAAATAGATGCTCAATCCAAAACCTTAACAATAGACCACTTCCTTTGGCACCCCCAAGAACCAACCGATCACAATTGCTAAAACCAACGAATCCAGACGATAATGGAGGACTAACCTGCTGATTCCTGACCATAAACTATCCACACTATACCCCTGAATAGATCCTAACCACAAACCAAAATAATAACCAAACACTTGGGAATCGGCTACATGAGATAAAACCCCTCACTAACCTAATAATGATTCATGGCATGAAAATGGCATATAACGATTCTTGATGATGCAACTCCAACAATAATAAAACACTAAACCAAGGATAACGCTTAGCCAAACCGATACAAAATCCCAATCGATATAAACACAAATAACAACCAAAGAAGGAAAAATATAACATACCCGCAATATCGTCTGAGGAAACCATGCATCCCTCTTCATGTTGAAGTACCTGCGATGTAACCTAAGCTGCCCTAACCACTAAGCGGGGCAATTCGCCTTGATATGACCAAGCTGATGACAACGATGGCATAACTCTACTTCCAATGTGCATTCTTGGCGGTTGTGACCCTCTCATCCGCACCTAACGCACTTAGACCTGTTGCGCACATCCTCATGTGTCCTTCCGTCCCTCGTGCAACCACCTCGACCCCCTCGGGTCTCTGACACCACCTACGACATCGTCCAACTCCTTAGATTGTTGATCCGGAGCAGAAGTCTGCTTCCTCTTCCCCAACTGCCTAACTAAACCAATCTCCTGCTCCCGGGTTACCCCGACCATCCCATCAACCGCCTGAATAACTGAGGTCTAACCCTCGAATCTGGTAACCAATCTATCAGTGACACGCCTAATGATGTCGGGTAACTCCTCGCGTAGGGCTCGCGAAACCTCCGCGACAATCCAATCAGGTGGTTAACTCTCCTGAAGACATGGTGCACCAGTCACCTGCGATCCCAAATGACAAAAGCTAACAATAGGATCCTCCTTCCTAAAGGATCCTAGGGATCCGCAAGCTTTGGGCTCCAGATGAGCCCCAAACTACCCTGCTACATTCTAGGCCCAAAAGGCTCTGAGACGACTATCTAATAGTTCCAAAATCCCATCCTTGACCGAACCAAAAATCATAGGAGTCTGCTCCAAAATACCACGGGTAATCTCCGACGGGATGAACTCCCTCATATGCTCGCTAATCGACTCAATACCTGCACCTAAGTCGGAACCTGAACCAGAATTAGAACCAAAATCTCCTCCCATAAACTTCTTAGATTCTTCAAGACTCTCACCGATTCGATTATGGATTCTGTTCTTTCCGTAGTACGGGCCCAATACTACCTTCCACACCTATCCAAACTTTCCTCAACAATCATCCCAAATCCTCTAAGTCATCTCCTCAAACCGATGCACCACAAACTCACTAAACCACACCATTAAACCCGCTGAAGCATATCCTAGGCTCTCTTAGGTTCCCGAACTCACCCAACCCTCAGCTGCTGAAGGACTCGCACCAATGTCAACTAGCTTCTTCATGAATAAATTCACATGCAACAGAGATCCGAGAATCCTTAGAGTAAAAGACCCAACCCTAGAACGGTTGGACTCAAACGAGAGTTGTGTAATAAGGTAAAATCCGTCACTCTAAGATTATTTAACCTGTGCCACATGTGACTTAGCATATTCACTTAGTAGTCAATTCACATCACTATGAGTCCAACAAATCACAAAGCCAGTAGCATTCAAGCAACAGAAAATCTAACCAACATACACTAATCAAGCTATTTTATCCACATATCAGAAATTCAGACTAGCATGAAAATATGAAGCTTATACAGTTAGGCATATAAAGGCATCTCTCCAATCATGAAATCTTGAGCAGATCCTTAGCCCTAATCTAGCATGAAATTCACATAATCATATCATATATCTTAATAAACATGTATTGGTATTCTGGGAAACACTTACTTGAGCTCAGCCGATTGCACGCATCACGCCCCTTTCTTTGATTAGAAACCCCTTTTTAGTAAAACATTTATTTTATGAAAAATTTTCACCAAACCCTCAGTTTGATTCCAGGCATACACAAGAGTATGCCTGAATCCCTCAAACCAAGGCTCTGACACCAACTTGTTGTTGGGTTTTGATACGAAATAAAAGTTTGCTTTTCATAAAAAAAACCGGCAACGGAAGACTTTAAAAATAACAAGTTTATTTTTAGTTTATAACAAAACCACACCATCATGGATCCATTTATAGAGGTTAGAATGTAATAAAAAAACAACCATAGGATGTTTTAGAGATAACGTTTGAAGCCTTTGAACCCACTTGGTTTTGGGGTGTTGTTGAAGATAGCAAAAATCAAAGTGTATGATTTCTCTACAAGTATCCACCATCAAGAGTAAGGCACTTGGAATGCTAGTTCCTTATTGTATTCTTGAGTGTCCAAAGCCTTTACGTGCTTAACACAATTAAGCACTAAAGGTAACAACTCAAGAGGTCTTCTAATCACCAAACCAACGCACCAAAGTTCAAAAGAAAAGTGCTTCTTCATGCTCATGGATTTACAGAGAAAGAAGTGTTTCACCCTTGCAAAAATGCAAGCCTCATGCATCTCTGATATAGCCCATGAAAAGTAAGGCCTAACTATTAAAATAATCTAAATTAATGGTAGCCTTTAGAAACATGGGAGAAAAAAGGTGGAAGGTTGAAAAAGCGACCTCCCACACCTTCATTATGCCTTTTAAAAAGTAAGATTCTTTATTTTTTATAAAATCCAAGTTTATAAAATATAAACTTTGCCTTTAGGTAAAAGACAAAAAAATCCAACTTGTCCAAAATGTTGTACATGACTTATTAATGCATACCATATGAAATAATAACTAGTAATACTCTTTTATAATTAGTATTTTCACAAAATAATAATTATTCCTTAATTGAATGCATACCAAAAAAATCCAACTTGTCCAAAATGTTGTACATGACTTATTAATGCATACCATATGAAATAATAACTAGTAATACTCTCTTGTAATTAGTATTTTCACAAAATACTAATTATTCCTTAATTGAATACAAGAATCGATATTATTTATTGATAATCACATTAATAATAAATATACAAAATGTTCGAACTTGATAAAGGTGTGACCCTATATGATCATATATTATAAGAAATATCACTCCATAATGATTCTTGGGCATATAGATCCAACAATCTCCCACTTGCACAAGATTCATTATAGACTGACATAAACAATAGATGATGTTTAGCAATGGGCTACTACCCCTAACAACATATGAAGGGTGCTATTTCATCAACAGCCAATTCTAGGAGCTCTAAGCTACAATTGTTACTAACGGTGTGGTATCAATTATTCCTTTGTCTGAGACATCATGTCGAACATGAGATATGGATCGTGATCAATCTCATTTATTGTTCAACTTTAACTAAGGCCTTAGATGTCATGCTCTCAACGAATAAGAGGGACAAATCCCATCTTGACTACATATGCCTATCAATGCAGTTCATGTCATACCCAATGATGGCCTTTATGACTGCCTTTTACGAAATAGCGTTGAACTATGTCTAAGCACAACAATCCCTACACTTCAAGTCCCAAATATGTATCTCAGGTCTAAGAATATAAATATCTTATTGACTACATACGTATATCAAGGTAATTCATGTCATACCCAATGATGGCCTTTATGATTGCCCCTTTACGAAACAACGTGGAACCATGTCTAAGCACAACAATCCCTACATCTCAAGTCCCAATTTGTATCTCAGGTCTAAAATTAAAAGATACAACCTTGATCAAAACATCACTCTTGACTACGATCCATAAAGTGGTTTTGATGCAGGTCAAGTCCAATACTTATTCTCCCAATCAAGTACGTATGAAGTTGGTTGCAACTCTTTGTTACTCTCATCTCAATGAGAATCCACCAATCCACTCATATTAGTCTTACCCCATAGATGTTCCCACAACTATGAATGACTATGGACATTTAGAATAACCTAGTTATTTAAGGATTTAAATATGCTAATATAGAGCACAACAATTATATAATGAAAGACTAATATCTAATATATCATTCGTTACAATATATGTTGCTTTATTGTTCCAATGTCCAAATACTAAATTACAATCAAATACATCTACTTGTATCAGCAATGCTCTATAGCACAAGCTTCACTTTCATTCTATAGCTAATGAATCGGCTTTGTTAAGTAGATTTGACAACTTTGATTTGTATAAACTTTATGAATACAATCATTTTCAATTTTATATATACCTTATATATAAAGAAAAGCTATTGAGAATGATTTAGATGCTTGAATGTGACTTAGATACCAATAATTGTGTAATGGGATTACTCATAGTCATAATGAACTATACATTAAGCATCTTTGTACGTGGTTCTCCAAACCACAAGGTACTCTAACTCTGATGTGTAACTGTAATTAAAATCTACATGGGACCACTATCCATGTAACTATCTCTTCTTTCATAATGAGGACACACCCGATCGTGACTGAGAGTCATCTCAATGTATTTGAAAATTTAGCACATGTGTAAAAACTTTAAACA
Source organism: Lactuca sativa (assembly GCF_002870075.4). Lineage (NCBI taxonomy): Eukaryota > Viridiplantae > Streptophyta > Magnoliopsida > Asterales > Asteraceae > Lactuca > Lactuca sativa. The sequence goes on from NC_056627.2 coordinate 243,150,062, forward strand.
TAGCTTTCTTTCAAATATTCCGTAGACTAGGAGTATTTCTCTAGTTCTCGCAAGTACTTTGGAATGTTCCTATAAGTCACACAATGACTTGTTCTGGGATTATATTGGTATGATTCGACATGCTCTAAGCAGACAAATTATTTGGCATTTATGCATAATCATGACATATATGATTTCTCCAATTGCAACAACATATGGAATACAATCATATTATCTAGTTCAAAAACATTTACACTAGGATTTTGCTCAAAATCATGTCATATGGTATTTGACAAGATGACTCTCTCAGATTCCTTTATCTTAAGCTCCTTTAAGATCCTTGACAATTAATAAAATTTTACTTAATCCTTAAAGTTGCCATGATCTATCTATATAGATCTTTATTCCATGAATCAATATGTCGACTACATATAACATTAGGAATGTTACCGTGCTCCCACTAGCTTTGTAGAAAACACAAGAATCATCTAGATTCATAATTAAATCACACTATGTAATTAACTTATAAGAAGGAAGATTTGTTACTTTGAGATGTTAGCTTAAATGTTGGAAAGATTTTTATTCATGTATATTGTTCTCCTTTGAAAATGCACTAACTCTTTATATTCACAATATATCGAGCGAGATTAATCAAGCCCATACTTGATAATCATACATGAATGCATCTATATGTGTTTTATTAGTTTCCGATCAACCATTGAGCAAATTCAACAACAATTGAAAACTTGTTAATTCCAAACTATGATGCATTTAGTTTATGGTTCTTAACCTCTTAATGTTCCATATAGATCCCACTTAGAAAAAGAACTTTCTAATCACTTGTCTTAGGGAATGAAAATTAGTGGGATTAGTAGAAAACTTCATCCTAAACAATCATTTAGGATATTCTACATAAATGTAGTTACTAGATGCTAAAGTGGTTAAACTTATTGTCTAACATAAGCTCTATAACTCTATACCCTCTAGATAAGGATAGACCATTACATCCTTAGTCTAATGAAAGTAGTTAATCCACTTGTTTGGTTGGTATATATATATATATATATATATATATATATATATATATAAGGACAAACCATTACATTTTATCCTCTTTAAAAACTTGTACTATCGATATTTAGCTAGTGGCCAGGTGACCCTATCCCACTAGAGAATATGAAGGCTACCTCGAATATCAAAAGATAGATTCAAGTAATCAGGTGATCCTATGCCACAAGAACCATACTAATGACGAGTGAGTGTTTTTGGTGGAATGAGTTGTGAATCAGTTCCACAACTCCTAAGATGTTCCAAGAAGACTTGGTTTACAAAACTCATTTCTTTATCACATCGAAAGGTTAATGAGGATCTCATTAATGTGTATTTCAATCTTCACTATGAAAAATTTGATCAAATCAAAAGGTTTCATCAACAACGAATAAAAGTTGTCAGTGAAATTGATTAAGTATTTATCACCAAATCTATTCATGGATTGAAAAAGATACATAAATCACTTATGTATAAATCTTTGTCAAGCCATTTATTCTTTAACTACTAATAGATGAAGACTCTAGTGAATCATATTCCCATATAAATATGATTCACATATATCAAATGAATCAAGCTCATTTGCCTTCAAAGATTCCATCCTTTTGAAGTTGGTATATGTATTTCTTTTTTATATTGCCATGATGATTATGACATAGATTAGTTCCAATAAAATATCATTTGATTATATAGGTGTTATGATCAGAACCATTAATTTAATGAAATATTATAGATTTACTTCATAAAAAACATTATGATAAAATATTCTTTAACACATAATACATCTTTTCAGAACATGAATGTGAACATCCATTAAACGATAAGTAAATCTAGGTTTATTCATAAACTACAACAGTTATTGTTTAAATAAAAGACTATAACAACACTTGTTATATCTTCAACACAAAATACCATTCGTTTGTAATCTGTTGATTATTTCTTCAAATCATTCAAATCATAAATATAATATCAATTATTAGTGTCACATGAAGTATTACATACTCAAGTGAATGATGGAAAAATAGATAGTTCTATCATATAGATATCTGAGTTCTTGTCCAAGTCATACTTTTTCAGCCCGATGAGATGAGAGGAGCAATTCCTCCTACAATGTCCAGTTTCTTCCACAATAAAAACAAAACTAATCATTTGGTCCTTTCTTTATTTGTGGGTTTATTTGTATTTCTCTTAACAGAACAATAAGTATATATGAGTGCACAGTCTCTTAGACTTAATTTTATTCAATGCTTGAACAGACTTGAAACTATTTCTAGTGTTCTGATTGAATATTTGTTTTACTTGATGAGACATCTGATATGTTTAATGATTATCCAAGAGTTTCGGCAAGTCGTGGTTAATTTCTTCAGTATGATGTGAGACACATCATCATCATCATCACAATAATAATTTCATCAAAGTATCATGATTAGACTAACAGGTTGCAGAGGTTATTCATGTGTGGGATCTTTCAGTATATATAATTTCTATTTATCTTAAAGGTAGAACCTCAAGATATTATACCAGTTATAGAAATTATAACCATCAAATGTTACTGTCTCTTGAAACTCAACAAGATAGAGATTTTGAAGGGCGTAAAACTATTAATAGTTATCAACAGAATTTACCAAAGTTTCATTTAGTATTTTGAGTATTTAGTCTTTAAAAACTAATACCTTATATCGTTTCTTAAAACATTAGTTTATTAAAGTCTAGGATCCAATTAACGAAACATGTAAATGGTTAAGCGACATTTATCCCATAAACTTAATCAAACTCGATAGGTAGTGAGTACCAATTACACACGATATGTAACTCCTAGATTAATGGATCCTAAACAACTATTGTTTAGCTTGACATGTTTATCCCATCTATGCCTCAAAACTCTTATGCTTAGGCTACCTTTATCACATAAGAAATTGATCAAATCATCCATTTAAAAAACATGTGAGTTCTATTCAACAAATAGTTAGGTGACCTTTTTCCCATAAGAAAATACGAAAACACCTTGACTATTTTTGACAACTCAAATTAATATGGTGACACAAAAATCCATATGAACTGCACAAAAATCCTAAGTGAATTTTAAATGACTTGCATAGATTTGAAGTTTGATAAGGGTTTATATATGTTTTACAATTATAGTTTATAGAAACATGGTCTCATGAATATTACATGCATCCAACAATTCATGTACCCTTTTGTAAAATTCATATCACTTGTTATGAGGTTCTTAGGGTGCCAAATAAAACTTTATTTTATTTGGCGTTAACCGCGCACTACTAGAAAAATAGCCTTTTACGACGCGCAATGCGTGTCGTAAAATGCTCAGACGACGCGCAAATGCGTGTCAAGGAAGGCCCTATCATAACGAGAGAGGACACGCTTTTGCGTGTCGTCTATTTACGACATGCATTTACGATGCGCATTTATGACACGCATTTACAACGCGCAGTTATGACACGCAATGCGTATCAAGGAAGGCCCTGTCATAAAGGAAGATGACACGCATTTGCGTTTCGTAACCTTACGACGCGCGTGTTTATGACACACAATGCGTATCAAAGAAACCTCTGTCATAAATGAAGATGACACGCATTTGCGTGTCATAAACTTCAGTAACCATTTTCGATATGCATTTAGGACGCGTCTTTACGATACTCATTTACGCATAATACAAAAATATGTAAAAAAATATATACCAAAACAATCAATTTCATCCAATAACATCATGTCAAAAAATTGTAATACATTGATATTAAGGGGATCTAATTGTACCTTGTTATTAAGAGGTTTTCCCTAACTATATAACCTAATACTACATTGCTATTAAGGGACACCTTCTCCAATGTAATGCTATACAAACTAAAAAGATATACACAAAATTAAATGAGTCTGAATTCAGTGAGCCTTGTCTGCTAACGAGATGAAACAAAAATTAAAACTGGTTATGTTGGTGAATCTGTACATATGGCAGCAGAGGTTGGCTTATTCATTCTATTCATTCTTTGACAGTAGAATTTCCCTGGGCACCCTTGTAAATTGAAATGATTAATTATTAATAATTGGAAATTTCTTATGTATTTGAGACTTTTATAGATATGGAAAGAAAGTTGACTTGCCTATATATGAACTTCAAGAGGCACAGGTCATACACTTAGTTTGAAATTGAACAGACCAATATCCTCAACTCCCAACCAGTCAGCCAAATTCCTGAATATACATTGTATAATTGCAAAGTGGAATTCTTGAGGGATTGTGACTTATCATTTTTATTGTTGCAAAATATCCCCAACTCACCTTTACTTTCAAATATCTACAGAAAGTTTATCAAACAATGAAAATGAGTGTTTTGGAGGGCAATTATTTCTTTTACACACATAAGTGATCAAGAATGTGTCATAACTCAATTTGCAAAATATTAAATATAATATTATATTATATTAAGAATACCAAAAAAGATTTTGATTAAAAAAAGTTACATGCCTTCTATGTTTGTTTTATGATGAATGGCAGCATCCACGTCATCCACAACTTCAATTGTGCAAGACATTATACTGTATTCATGATGAAGTGAAGGAGCTTCTGGAAGATCTAGCAACAACCTTGCTTTTGGACCTCATAAATATTAATTCCTGAAATATATAATTGTTATGATTAAACTAAAATCATTAATTATAATTTGGGTTATATATTATAATGCTTACCTTTTGTGTAAAGATCTTTGATAAGTTGATTAGCAATACCATCTTGCAACAAATCCTTATGAAGAAGAAGTGTTTCCTATTTTAAAAAATAAAAAATAAAAAAATAGAAAATAGAAAATAGAAAACATCATACAGTGTTTTTAAAAAAATGAATACCATAGCGTTACATGCAGATGGGTAACCTGTTTTTGAATCCAAAACTATGTTTTCTGCCATTTCTATATCGACAGATTTGTCAAGATAGACATGACAAATTCAAATGGAAAGTTAAAAAAAAAAGATTTATGACATCATCGATGATGTCATCATTAGAAATTAAGATTTAAGATCTAAATAGCATGACCTAGAACAGGAATTTTGATTGAAGATTTAATTTGGGAAACAAGATTGTTGCTGCCTCTTGGAATCACAAGATCGATTACATCATCAAGTTGCAGTGGAATCAGAAACGGAATTGGAATTGGAATCATGTATTCCGGTTAAATAAATAAATAAGATTTCAAACCTTAAGGAGTTGAGGAATTTGTTCTCGAGAAGTCACAAGTGTAATAAGCTCTTTACCAATTGTTTTCGGGATTACTGAAGTAATAATCATGAAATTTGAAAAAAAAAAAAGAAATTAGCAACAATGAGTTTAGAAATTTAGACTGATTGAATTTACTAAATTAACCTTGTGCAAGATAGCATTGGATCATTTGGCTTCTTTCCCCCCTTTAAGTAGAAGCCCATTTCCGGTTTGTAATAGCCAATGATGTTATCTGTTAAAATTATATAAAAAATAAAAAATCAAAGACTTGAATTATTATAAGTGAAATAATAAAGGAGTATGAGATTAACGATTGTTATACAAATTTTCACAAAAAATCACCTGAATTATCACATGAACAAATATCTGACTTAGAATGATGAACAACTATTGTATATAGTAGTTGCCGGATCTAATTATGAGATCATGTTAAATTTCAATCATATTAATCATTAGAGGAGGAAATTAAAAAGATGTATATTATTTCAAGCATATGTAATTGGTTATAATGTAAACAAAATAACATGATACAAGAAGGAAGACATGTCTGCAACATCTAAAAGGGAGAAAAACCTGAGCAGCAGCCATGTAGCTACTGAGATGATGAATTAGTGAAGCACAACTAGAGGAATTGATCAAGACTAGTGTATTTGGTAGAGAATGGTTGTATATAAATAAGCAAAAAGGCACGGTATGGTGTGGGTGTAGGCCAGGTGGGTTGGTAGTAAGAAGCAAAGGAATATTACCAAAACGCCCACTGCTAGAACCCAAACCAGATTTCAAGAATGCACTTGACCATATGTTGCCATAACCACTTGACCAGTCAGAGCTGTATCCTCTAAAGCCGCCACTTGCCTGTATGTATTGCGGTTATAGGTAACAATATTAAAAGTTTCTCGTTCTATTTCAAGTGGAAAAGTTGCAAGGGTAATTATTCCCTTTCTTCAACTTCACCTTGCAAAAAATTAGATTTATATATTTATTGGATTTCATTATCCCTGTTCTATAGTATTTTTTGTATATGATCCAAAAGGAATAATTCTTTTTTGGCACGCTTTGTTAAAAAAGAGGACATTAAGTCTATATCCTCTTTTGGTCTACACTTTTTCCTTTAACTGGTTTCCTATTTCCCAGGTTTCTTCTAAACGAAACAAAATAGGGGAAAACAAAAGGAAGATACTCTATTCGTTCTCTTGATATTGTGTCTGGAATGATACACAATACTGTATCAGCAAATGAATCCAAGGTAAAAGTTCATTTTTGAGATTTTTCTTCTATTTTCTTTAGTGATTTTATATAAATAATTTAGAAAGGTAACAAAAGAAGTAAACTAACCTTATCATGGAAACTGCCTAAAGGTCCGTTGTTGATTTGGGAGATCAAAGGATTCACTGATTCCGAATTTTCCCCTGCAAGTGAAAGGGCTACCAACTTCCTCTGACTATTAGCTAGTTTACCGCTTAATGTTTGAGTCATGAAGGATGCCGAATTGATTGTGTCATGTGAACAGTCAAAAGGGTAAAATAGTAAATAATGATTACAGAAAGAACAAAATTGAAGGTCATGACTTTTTAGTTTTTACCCTCAAAGCAATTATTAGAGGAAAATGAGTTGACTTGGTTTGCTGAAGAGCTGCAGCTATGTGTTCCAACATTCCCTTTTAAAATGATGCATCAACAGAACACCCCATAAATGACTTATTTGATCAAACAACCTGAATATATTTTGAGAAATAAAATGTTGTTAAAGGAAGGGATGGATGTAGGATATTGTTTTTTATATCTAAACACTCCATAAGCTTGAACTTGTTTTTTATATCTAAATTTAGTTTGAAATTTTTTAACAAGTGCGTATTCGGAACCAGAACTGGTTTCGGCGGTTCCAAGGGCACATGGGTATCGGTTTCAGAAGTGAATCGAGCAAGTCCAAAATCAGCAATATGAATAAATTAAGTTAAAAATGTTCATTTCACTAAACATATATTATTATTATACAAGCAGTTTCTACCTTTGGCTCAAAATATTACTTCAAAACACCATTAGGTATCGTAAATGAGCACTTTTTGGTGTATATTATTCAACATTGTTCCCTGTAATTATTTAGAATGATAAAAAAAAATTAACAATCTAATGATCTTTATTAAATTATATGTGAATTAAATATTTACATGATCAGCTACTGCCTGTCTGTTATATCCAGCACTTGACACCTATTAAACTGCAAAAGAGCCAAAACATAAGCTTTCTATGGCTATTTATTTTACCATGATGAGGATGAAATTTTCACAGCTTTGCGCAATTCATACTAATACATGTGTAATGCTAAAAAAAATGGAGAGAAATAACAATTACCCGAAGAGAACAATGTTGGTCACATGGGACATCTTCTTCATCTGTCATGCTCCACGTACCTAGTTAAAAAAACTGATAGTCTAAAATCTATGTACCCTTGCATTGATTGGAAGAATCTTCATAATCCTACTACACACAAACAAATAGTCAATAATATGAGCTACCATATGTGTATGCTATCCACTTCCTTTTTCACTAAAGAAATCGGTGTGTAGACATTTAAACAAACAGTTGGCGTGCAATTAAAAATCACCCAAATTAGAGAAAACACTTATATTAATTAAACAATACGATGTTGATAGCAAAGTTAAAACATAATACAAATTAGAGCGCACATAATCAAAATCCGAAAATGAAATCACCTTCAAGGGAATAGTGGAGGCATAAGATGTTGATAGAAAAGATGAGTGAATGGGTGGATTGGGCAGAACTATAAGATCTCGTGGTAGGGAGGTGATGAACGGATGGCATGAGTCCTAGAAAATCCAGACCACTGTTTGGTGATGCTGGAGCACAATAGCCCTTAAACAGAAACAAAATATTTTAGCTTCACCAATATACTACAAAAGTAAACAATAATAATAATAATAAATAAATAAATCACCTTTGATTTAATAAAGCTTCATGATCCTTCCTGTCTAAGGTCTCAAACCATGGATCATGACCCCATTTTCTTTTAAATGTTTGATAATCGGTGTAGTGGTTGATATCCTCACAACCCCTTAACAACCTTCAAACACCACCTTACAGCCTCACCTGTAAATCAAAAAAAGATAAATAATAAGAATGGAGAATAAGATACTGTGATACGCAAAATCTGAACAGGCATATATAGTGCTTTCATACTTATGTAGTAGTGGTGGTCGAACATTGGTCATATTGTCGCTAACCCTACCCACCTCAATTCAATGATGAATCATAACAAAGGAAAAAACGTCAATGATGCTTATGTTGTAGAGAGCACTACTTTACGTTTTGAAAAAAAGCCCTAGAATCGCCCCTTCAATTTTGTGTGTGTGTTTGAGAGAGAGAGAGAGAGAGAGAGAGATAGCGATAAGTCTGTGCGTGTGTGAGAGTCTGGCATATGTTGAATAGGGTTCTTGAAAAAAGAAGTAGAATCGTCCCTTCAATCATCCCTTGCCTCTATTTCACGTATTTGTATTCTTTATGCTGATCGTTATCATCGTTGGCATGAGGCATTTGATTATGAAAGCCAGAGCAATTATGCTATGAAGACGAAGGCCCTAGGGCTTTTTCTTGCTAATCAGAAGAGGCGGGGGGTTTTAATTTTTAGGATCCAATAGGCGGGTGAAATCCCGCTTAAAACGCGTGTTTCATTAAAAAATTATAAAGCGATACACTTAGATGACACACATCTAATGAAAGGCGCCCTCCGCATATCTTTTTTTTTTCTTTTCCGACAGTAATTTTAAGGTGCGCACAAATGCGTGTCTTCTATCCTTTAAAATTTTCAAAACTGACATTATTTTTTAGGGCACACACAAATGAGTGTCCTCTATCAGCGCGTGTCATTGTCTGCGCGTCCTTAAAGGCATGTTTTCTAGTAGTGGCGATCAATTATAAACTAAAATATGGTATTTTAAAGCTTAGTCGTAGATCGGTTATAAGAACTGGTAACAGTCTTAAAAAAAACTTTATTGTATGCTTAAGACTTGGTGTTTTGGATAAGTTAAAAAATAACTATTTTAAATCTCCTTTTAATAATAAAAAACTTATGACTTCATGAATTTCTAGAATAAACTCATTTTATTTTATAAACTCAATTTTATGCATCTTATGATAAAAGTCATATTTTGATAAACCAAAACTTGGGTGGTAATACTTATGTTCTAAATCTCATTCAACATGTGTAAAACATAATATCAACATGTCGTATTATGTTTAAAACACCAATATCATATATTAAGTTTCGACGCAAAAATAATCACTAGTTTTATTATTTGCCGTTATAACGCTAAAAACCAATTTTAGTCTTTTTAATAAAAACTCCTTATTTATTATAAATACATGGAGTTTATATAAAATTAAAACATGTTTTAAACCATTTCAAATATTTTAATGTTGGATATTTATAAGTTTTACAATAAAACTATTTTCAACAAAATTGAGTTTTAACCGGTAACCGATAAAACGATTTTATAAATATCCATTTATAAACATTTTATGTTATTTTTTAAATATTTTTTACTCAAACTCCAAGTGATATTATCTTATGAAAAAATGTTATTTGAAATGTAAAAACAATTTTCATACATAAAACATAACATGCATTTAACATAAAATAAACATCACAAGTGTGCATTATAATGTTTATAAACCAAACCATGTCTAGTGATGATTTTTGTGAGCCATCACAACAATTAGTAAGTCTTTCCTAATGGACTTAAGGGACACTTAAAAAGGTCTTCAAGGTGGTAATTTCTTCATCTTGTTACATTTTAAAAAAATACAACTAGTCTAATTATTTTATTACATCAAATCAACAAATGAAAAATACCTATTTACCTATTACATCTTATGAATAAATGAAAATCAACCAAACACAACACAAAGGTCCAAATGGCTTTTTTATACACAACAACATATCGAATATTATAACAAACAACTCTTTGTTTTTTGTAAGACAACTTTTATATAACCAAAATGCATGAAAAATGGTTATATATAAAAATAAACAGTTTTAACCAAGAAGTTACCAAAGAAAACAAATATGGATTTTTCTTAAATAAAAGAAATCCATGCTTGTGTTCCAAAAACCAAAGATTATCAAACATAAAAAATCATTCTAACATATAAAAGTTGGCTCTGATTCCACTGTTGGGTTTTGATACGAAATAAAAGTTTCTTTTTCACAAAAAAAACGGCAACAGAAAACTTTAAAAATAACAAGTTTATTTTTAGTTCATAACAAAACCACACCATCATGGATCCATTTATAGAGGTTAGAATGAAATAAAAACAAAAACCATAAGATGTTTTAGATATAACCTTTGAAGCCTTTGAACCCACTTGGTTTTGAGGTGTTGATGAAGATAGAAAAAATCAAAGTGTATGATTTCCCTACAAGTATCCACCATCAAGAGTAAGACACTTGCAATGCTAGTTCCTTCTTGTATTCTTGAGTGTCTAAAGCCATTAAGTGCTTAACTCAATTAATCACTAAAGGGAACAACTCAAGAGGTCTTCTAATCACCCAAGCAAAGCACCAAACTTCAAAAGAAAAGAGCTTCTTCATGTTCATGGATTTAGAGAGAAAGAAGGGAAGAAAAAAGTGTTTCACCCTTGCAAAAATGCAAGCCTCATGCATCTCTTATATAGTCCATGAAAAGTAAGGCCTAACCATTAAAATAATCTAAAGTAATTTTAGCTTTTAGAAGCATGGGAGATAAAAGGTAGAAGGTTGAAAAAGTAACCTCCCACACCTTCATTATGCCTTTTAAAAAGTAAGATTCTTTATTTTTTATAAACTCAAAGTTTATAAAATATAAACTTTGTCTTTAGGTAAAATACAAAAGAATCCAACTTATCCAAAATGTTGTACATGACTTATTAATTCATACCATATGAAATAATTACTAGTAATACTATCTTATAATTATTATTTTCACAAAATGATAATTATTCCTTAATTGAATACAAGAATCGATATTATTTATTAATAATCACATTAATAATAAATATACAAAATGTTCCAACTTGATAAAGGTGTGACCTTATAGGATCATATATTATTAGCATTATCACTCCATAATGACTTTTGGACATATAGATCCAACACTTGTAACATCCTGAAAATCATAGGTTAAAATTTTCATTTTTATTATAATCAAAGCACTAATGTAACTTTTATTCAAAATTTTAAAAGCATTTCAAAGTAAAACAATTATCAGATTTTATTCCCAAAATCACATATTGCGGAAAACATGGGTTTATGCGTTGTGATCAAGACGGGCCCTTCCCTATCGAACCGGAAGTACCTGAAACCATAAATAACAAACTCTAAACATACAGCTTAGCGAGTTCCCCAAAATACCACATACCATACACATCATATAACGGGTCCCGCCTAATGAGATAAGGGCCCAACCCACACTCACATAACGGGCGCCGCCCAATGAAATACGGGACCCACCCACACTCGCATAACGGGCCGCACCCAAATGAGATACGAGCCCTGCCCACACTCGCATAACGGGCCCCGCCCAAATTAGATACAGGCCCTTCCCACACTCACATAACTATATAATTATAATACCATTCAAACACATGTGAAAATCACAAAGATAATAGCATACTGTAGAATCATCGGCCCCGCCCACAGACAAATCATAAATGTATGACCAGATACAGAATAACCATCGGGTCCCGCTCACTAAGCATACAAGGACATACACATGCAAGAGCCACACATACATCTAACCCTACATAGCAAACCATGGGCCGACATGGGTTCCTTCGACCCGCTAACCATAGAGAGGAAACTCACCTCGACAGTTGAACCCACGAATAAATCTCTGACCCCTGGTCCACTAGAAACCCCGAGCTATTAACAAATAACACTCAATTAACAAGTGAGTTCCAAACCAAATCCAATAATCCATATATATGGGGTAAAGAGATCATGTTACCCCTTACGTAGTTTAGTCCACGACTTAGCCCCAAACTCTCAATCAAAGGCCCACAACCAAATAATCATCCAAGGTTCACTTATGGACCAATTTTCTAAGTTGGGCCCAAACCCAAAATGACACCACAAGCCCAAAATACCCAATAGCCAACTTCTGGTCAAAGGCAAAAGTCAAAGTCAAGGTCTACAGTCCATGTTGACCCAATACACTGTGTTGCCCCTTGGTCACTTTTGGATAATGTGTCTAAGTCCATAACTATATTTGGTATGTACTTGACCCGATTTAGCATAGTCCATTTGGGTTGCAAACAATTTGGACTTTTGAGAAGAGGATAATTATGATTTGTTAATATATTATAAGTTATAATATATTAATATGAACTCATGTTATTTAATTAGTATTGATCAAGAATTAATTCGAAATTAATTCTGTGTGATCAAAATGAGACTAATTAAATATATAGGGATTGATTGTGTAAATCATTCATTCTTATAAAGTGGGCTAATGATCCATGATTCCTTATGTTGGGCTTAACCCATGTGGTGACCGATGGATACTCCATGGAGGTTAAAACCCATGGATCATGAGGAATATTGAAAGTCATGCACATTAGGGTTTACATGGTGTAACCCTAATGTAACCACACTATATAAGAAGCCCTTTGCTTCAAGAAATTGACACTTAGAGTATACACAAGAGTGTGACCGATTTTGTAAGCTAGAAAGAGTCCTCTTCCAAGTTTCCAAGTGTTAGTGGTGATTTGTGATTCCACTTAAGGCATTCATATTATTGGTGCTAGGCTCTTAAAGCTCCAAGCAACAAGGTACAACAAAGGGTATGTTATCTAACTTGTTTTATTACCCAAGTATCAAAGTTTTGTATGCTAGCTAGGGTAATACCTTGGAAAATGAAAGTTTGCATGTATAATAGAGAAAACATAGATTCAAGGTATTTAGGGTTGCATGTACACCTTAGGAGTGTTAGGATGCTCAAAACCCTTTAGAAACGTCGTGTGCTTCCATCATCCAGATAATTAGGAAATCCCTAGTCAACACGTCGTGTTTGCTCGAGATTCAAAGGCTTAACCAATAAGTAGTTAATCCTTAAAGACATAGCTCCAAAACATAGATCTGACCTCCTTGAGCTGGAATATCATGTAAAGCTGCCAAATTTACGTCCATATATAACTAAATGAAGCTCTTAAGCTAAAAAGGATTTAATAGAGGACTTGTAGCATGCATGAAATCATTCTTCACATAAAGCTTGCACCTTTATGCTTAAGGATACCAAAACAAACCCAGATCTAAAAGAACAAGCACTTAAACAACCCAACTCATCCATAGACCAAAAAAGAAGACCAAAATCATAATAAACTAGCATGAATAGATCTAATCATACACAAGCGAAGATGCAAACTTGTACCTCAAAGAGACTACAAAAAGTGAATTTCCAAACACGTCGTGCTCCAATCCCGAAAGGGGGATTCATTCCTTAAAGTTGCTCCTTCCGGGTGTTACAATTGATCTAGTTACGAAAGTGATGTCTAGGCTAGATTTGGTGAGGTGTTTAAAGTGGGATTGTCAAATAGTATACTTTGTATACTAAACGGACCTTACCTATGATATGATCTTACTTGGCTGGTTCTTATTAGCTATAGATTAGTAGACCTTGGGATTATTGAGGAATGTAGAATATCATTAGTCACAAGAATACAAGAATAAGACTTAGTAATATAAGAATGTAGTATTTAGATAATTGGATGTTGTATGTGCTTATTATCTGTAATCAAGATCTTCAGTGTTAGACAAAATAATATAAGATGAATTTTATATGATCTACCGTATATGTATTTTCATACCTATAATATATTAGGTAGTGATGGGAGATGAGGGATGAATAAAATAAGGAGGGTAATGGATGATGAGATATGAAAACAATGATAATAGGCCTTAACTTACTAGTACTATTGTACTAAGCGGTGTAGTCATCTAACAGAGTATAGATGACGACCACAGACTCTTCTAAACAATTCAGTGGAACACTAGCAGGCTCGCAACCTATAGGTGTATTAAGATGTACTCTACCCCTTACTAACATGTATTGCGGAGCAATCCCCGAAACAGTACTATCAGCAATGGTGATCATTATGATCCTTAGGATAGGTCCTTAAAGATGAATATAGAAGAAAATGGGGATGATTAATCGGGTTACTTTTTTTAATGTGAAATAGATAATTAAACAAATTAATTATATTATTGTGGGTTGAAATCCTATGCTCACCGGGTTTCCCATCCTGAAACACTTAGTGTCTTTGTATCACAGGTAATGGTATGCAGGTACATGGATAATTTTGTTTGATGAGAGATTCAGTGAGATGTAGGTTATTAGTATAATAAGATGATGTAAGACATGCTAAAAAAAGTTTATGCTTATGTTTTGGATCAGTTATGACATCCCAAGTTTTTTAATAAGCAATGAAAAACATTTCTTCATAAATACTTTTTATAGGAAAAATTCCGTAGTTATAAATAAAATCTATTTTAATATAAGTATAAGTAAATAAAAGGTCTTTTCTAACCTTGAAAATAGGAATGTCACACTTGGGTATGATGAGTTGTACTCTAGAATCTATTCATAGATTATGATTCAATTTTAGATGTAGAAAGTGTTTTGATGATTGGATCAGTTATCCTCTAGTCTAGAATCAAATCTCAACATGAATCCACCACTTTGTATTAAGAGTTCTATGAATTGGAATTCACCATATGTGTTGGAATTAAGGTATTCAATTTCTAATGAGGAAATTATGAGAATTTTGAAGAAAAATTCAATGATTGGATACATTAGAGTAATAATGGTCATAAATGAAGTTATAATATAAGAATAAAGTTTTGAATCAATTGGTGATGGATGCAATCAAGAGATGTAAGTGTTGCTTGAAGCAAAACTTTAGAATCAAGTATTCTGGTGATTTCTAATTATGGAATCATCAATTCAGACCCTTGGAATCCAAGGATTTGATTACTCCGACATGTATTAAGATGCTTTAAATTAATTTAGGAAGTTTAATGATTCACTGGAATGATGTTTGATGCGAATTAAAGCCATCAAGAGCTTATTGGCTAAATAGAATATTAAATCTTATCTCGTGTTTTCCTTAAGCTCTTATGGCGTCTAAAGGTCTTAATAATTAATTCAGGAAGCGAATAAGACTAAATTGAGTTAAAGTAGTGTTAAAAGCACTTGTTAAGGTCATTAATACCTCAATAAGTGCTTAACAAGTCAAACTTCCTTTTTCTTTTGGTGTTGTGGGTATGATTCCATTAGAGGGGTGCTACATTGAGTCCTCATATCAATGAATTGGAAGTTACAACATCACAATCAGGTAGTCAAGAGGTTAGTAGTTATTTGTTTTGTTGATTTTTGAAGTATATTGTTATAACTAGTAAAACCTAGATTCTAGGATGCATGTGTACTTAAGTAGATATGTTAATTGTTTTCGATGCCTTTAGATGTGTACTTGATGCTAATAATCCCAACAATTGTATCAGAGCCTAATTGGTTTTAGTTAATAGCACAAACTTTGTAAAAAAAAAAACAAAAGAAACCTATTTAGTCACAAACGATGCCTGACAATCTACTGGCTGCAGGGTGTTGAGCGAGCGGGACAGATGACTTAGAAAATGCGATCGCAAGTAGGCCCTATGCGATCGCAGGTTTCATTAATAATGTGTATCGAGTTGAGTTAATGATGTACGTACATTGTTGTTATAGGCCTTTTTGGTCAACATGCAATCACAGGTACAAGTATATGCGATCGTAGGTTTGGATTTTTCACTTCAGATGACTTCCAGATGACTTATTTTGACCTTGGAAAGCTTTGTGGCAAACATGCAATCGCTAGAAAAACATGCGATCATGCATGCGATCGTATTTTTGGCCTATGTAATAATAGGTTTGTCCTTTTTCACAAACATGAAAGACGTCTGAAATTTTGTCTAGTTTTCAAAACATTTTGAATCTCGTTAATCAGAGTTATGGTTCACGAGATATGGTCAAAATACTAACACGGGGTCCAAGTTGCTAGCAACATCCTTTAGCTTCATATTTTAGCAATCTATCTTCGTGTGATCAATTTGATTGAATGTTTCTTGACCAAAACATTTTCCAAGCATTTCTCAACATCCTCTTTCAGTTCCAATTCCTTTTAGGCTCCAAATATGCATCCAACTGCTCCTAAAGTACTGCTCCACTCTAACTTTCTGAAATTGACACAAAAAATACTAGTAGTACGGAAATCTCTCCTAGGTCATTGTAGAATGCTCTGCAAGAGTATAATCAGCTGTCACAAATTTCAACCAATCCTTCACACCCAAGCAAAGTGTGTTCAATGCAAAACTAACCCTCAAATTCTCCAGATAGGATCAAGTGTAAAAACAACCCTCAACATCAGAAATCCATCTCATCATAGCAATCGGATCCTGGGTCCCATCAAACTCTGGTGGCTTCGTGTTGTTGAACTCCCAATACCATAATGAATCACTCCTTATGGTCTCGTAGCAGCAACGGTTGCGGTAATTGTGGTAGTGGCAGCCTTAGTGACAGGGACATAACGATCGTCGAAAGTCTCAATCAGTGTGGTCTTAATAGACCCAAACATCTCTCTAATAGCTCCTCTCATTTTTATGGCCACCTCGGTGGCAACGATCATACAGATCTCATCATCACTGGTACTCGGCCTATCTGGGTCGTTGACGCCTGAACCTCGGGTAACCATGATATTGAAACACACAAGAAAACCATCGGAATCAGGCTAAAGTGCATACAAAATCACTCACACACTCCTGCAAGTTACTTAGTTCCTTAGGATTCCTTCTTGAGCTACATACGGATCCAGTGCTTTCAGTAGTTAGGGATGTCAATGAGGGTAAACGGGACGGGGATTGCATCCCCTGCCCTAACCCCAAAATTTTCTCGTTCCCCCGCCCCCGCCCCCGAATTCCCCTTCTGACCCCCGCCCCCGCTCCTGTTCCCCCGCCCCCGTTTTATTTTGGGCTAACTTATTTGGGCTAAAATAAGTTCTTGTTTGGGCTAAAAGAAACTATTTTTTTTGGTAACAAATAGATATTTATAACATAATTTTACATGGTACAAACAACTTTAAAACATGTTTTTGTTGAATTTTTATATGTAAAAATCATTTTATTGTTTATTATATTTATATAATTAATATATTTCAATTTATATAATTTATTAACGGGACCCCCACCGGGGTTTCGGGACGGGACTACCAACCCCCGCCCCCGTCCCCGAAATTAAAACGAGGGTTAACCTTGCCCCCGCCGCCGCCCCCGTCCCCGATTTTTTTCAACAAATGCCCCATACGGGACGGGGCCCCCATGGGATCGGGGTCCCACGAGACTTTTTGACATCCCTATTAGTAGTACAGGCCCAATACTACTTTCCACACCAACCCATACTCATCCCAAGTCGTCCTCTTAAGACCCTAAGTCACAAGAACTCTATTTCTCAAGGTCAGCTATACACTACGCCTGATGCTTCCTCAGAGCCACTACTAAGCATCTAGGTACTCATTCTAGACTGCTCCTCATCACCTCTCCTCCTTATATGATCTTTGTTATCCTCGCCATTTGCTTTGCACATGCTAATCGTACACAATACCATACTCGATAGGCAGTCGACTAAATGATTCTACCTCATGTCTACAACCAAACAAGGAACAGGAAGAAAGGCTAAACTAAACATTCTAATGCTATAAAATCCTAACTACATACAATTATACAGCATACACCAAGCAAATCTCAATGATAGATTCAATATGATAAAGCAACCTCCTAGGCGTATCAATTCAAGCAACCTTATCACACTTTTCCTGTAGGATCCTTAGCCTAATACTAGCATGTAGTTCTATCAGTCTATACGACATTAGCTCGACACTACTCATAAAATAATTAGAGATATTTTTGGAAACTACCGCTCGAGCTCTAGTTGATTGTCCACACTGCTTCACTGGATTTTCTTCGGTAAAATTCTTCATTCCTTTGAAAAGTTTTATAAAAATCTTCAGATCCTTAGTTTAAGTTTGGAATTCCCCTAGAGTTCACACCCTGAAAAATTAGGGTTTGGAGACAACATGAGTATGTCTGGCTTACGCTTATGTACGCCCAGCGTGCTCACACTTTGACCCGTCCCAAAATGCTTGACGTATGCCCAACGTTTCCTAAGTACGCCCAGCGTACAACCTTGATATGCAAAATAAAAGAAATACAAGGGCTAAAAATGAAAATACCTACAACGGGTGTTACACGATTCATTATAAGGATTTATCTTGCATGCACGACATCCGAGATAGTTTGTTCGATGCAAAGTAACAAGAAAATTAAACACATATTTCACATACAAAACAGAGCATGACTCACCTTCAAGAACTTGGCATATAGCCTCTCCAACATATGTACTAAGTAGCCACAAAGAATGACTCACCTTGCATCCAGTCTTTGAGAAATAATGAATAAATAAATATCATACCAACACCTCTGCTGAGCACCCTAACAATTGCACAAAAGCCTGATTAGAAACAAGCGCTCAATACCGAAAATAGAATCTAAGTTTCATAATTTGAAGTTTCACAACCCGACCCATATTCAGGGTCTTGAGTAAAACAAAGGCTACAACTCCAAATGGGCTGACATTAGAGTCCTTGGAAACTAGACTCAATTTTCTACAATTTCTTCTCTCTTGTGTGTTGTCTACTTCGGATCATGTTAGGCTCTGCATCCCTTGCAAGATAGGTTAATAATTCTGTCCAAATATCTAACTTTTGCCAAAACGAATACATACGTGACCTCTACAAGGCTAGAAATGGAAATGGGGAAGTAGAGAGTTGTTCAGACCTCTAGAAATATGAGACGACACCAAGAACAAGGTAGAAAGGAAGAAATATAATGATATGCCACCAAGAGTCCATCCAAAACGAGTAACTCTTGACTTAAACTAATTACAACTCCAAAGATGGAAGCGGCTAGAGAACTCTCTGTCTCTCTCTCGCTCTCTATCTAGGGTTTGTTGGCTGCCAAAGACATTGGAATATCTTATTTTAGGGTTAGGTTAGGCTATATACACCATAAATTTCATTTTAGTCCCTTATGGTGTGAGAAAATGACACATTGGTCCTTATATATGATCAACACTCATTTCCTTACACTTTGGCCCCCCAAATACTTAACATGGCATGACTAAAAGGTTAGTTTAAGAATGAAACTTAACTGAACACTAACCTCAATGACTTATGGAAATTTGGATAATTACAGTTGGTCTTAAGGGGTATTATGGTCTTTTTGTAACCAAATATTGGTTATCTTACAAGGTGATTAATGAGGTGAAGTGAGTGTAAGAGACATAAAAGTAGGAAGAATAGTTTGGCTTACGTTGAGGTGAGTGATATCGAACATATGTCCCATAAAAACAAAACATATATGTTTTTCATAAATTGAAAGCCTTCTAAGATATTTGCTAATTGTTTGTTATGTGTTTAACTATGTGTGGATATCATGAAAATAGATTTGACAAAGAGGTTGGATAAAGAGTAAATAGATTAAGTTGTTTAAAAGAGTTTTGATAAAGAGTAATATGTGTAATTGGTTCTAAATAGTTTTGATGAACAATAAATTATTTTAAAAAATCTAAAGATTTTTATCCTGAATCCATATGCATTAATGTAAGAGGGGTAAAAGACTGGTATGTCCCTACAAACTCAATAGCAAATGAGAATTATGATGACCAAAGAGGTAATGCGGTATTGTATACATGCTCAACTTATAAATGAGGGTAGCTACCTCATATACTGGACCGGTGAATGATAACTCACCCGTACCCATGATGATGACTAATGATGAAATAATAGAAGTTGTGGTGTAGGGTACCTTGTGCTAACTATATCATTGTCTTCATTGCTATCAAAATGTGAAAAAGGTGAGTAGGATGATGAGGGGAATAAAGATGGGTATAGTTGCATATTGCATTGCATTCTTTCCGTTTATGTGTTATATGAATGTTATCTCTTAAACATTTCAAATGGTATGAGAAATTATTTATTTAAAAGGGTTAATGATGTTTAATTCTTTTAAAGAAAAAATAGGAAGAGTTTATAAAAGAAGTTAAAGATTTCAAAGTGTTTTAAAGAGAAAATATGGTATTTATAAAGAGTTAAGAGTTGGGACATTGATTAATAAAAGATTTATAAGATTTCTAAATGACGTTTCAAATAAATAAAGAGTAATGATTTCTTATTTAAAAGATTAAATGATTTCAATGAGATTTTGAACGATTTGGGGGATACATCATATGTCAAGGAACGAGTGATTTTTTTACTACAAACATGATAGAATACTGATATTACTCACTAGACATTCTCAACGCCTAATCTACTATTTTGACATGTATTCAGGTGCGGGTAATTACTTAGGATTAGATTATCTTAGAATATTTTGAAGGCGATTATGATGTGGTAGTATCTTACTTATGTAATGATATTTGAATTGATTATCCTCTTCTAATAACCTATTTAAAATTACACTATTTTGAGAACTTTTAAGATATTGGGACTGATTTTCCGTAATGTTGATTATTTATTTTTAAAATTAGTTTAAATGATTTTAAAAATACAAAAACAAAAAAGGGGTGTTCCACTATAACGGTGAATGGTCAATACATGGGAGACAGTGGTGGTGTGGATGCAACTAGAAAATGAAGTGAAGCAGCAGATAATCTAATACCTTAGGGCTTTTTTAGAAACAATGATATTTTTGTGTTTTCAAAGGGATCTAATGGATCTAACTACACCGAGTTAGGGTTAAGGACTAATGGTGCAACGAAATCAAGCCACAGGGATAAGTCATTTTACAAAATCCAAAGTAGGACGGATAATGTGAATTGGAGTATACCATATGGACCAAATATGTGATTTACTCTAATATAAAACTTGATTGTACCAAAAAGAGTTTTTCTCATCTCTCAATCTCTCCATCTCTCTCCCCCTCTTTCTCTCTTTCTCTCTCTCTCTCACTCACTATCTCTCTCTATGCATATCTCTCTTTTAACATGACCAATCATGTTACAAAATCTCATTGTTAATATAATGTTTTTGAGATGGTATAACATTTTTGTTTTTTTAACATGTAAATTCCCAAAAATAGCTTATTTTACTTCTTTTAGCTCAAAAAAATAGCATGCCAAAATCAGTCGGGGATGAAGAAACGAGGGTGGGGTGAGATAGATGGAGATTTTAGGGTCGGAGGTGGGGATGCAACCATCATCCCTTTTGGCCTCATTGACATCCCTAATGGGAGTGTGTAATTTTTTAAAAAACTTTGTATTATTAAAATATATACATAACTAAAAAGAAAAGAAAAATATATTAAAAATGCTAAGATGGGGTAGCAGGGACCACCGATGCTATAAATGCGAACCATAATAGTATTATTAAAATATATTCATGTCAAAACTCTAATAGTATAACCAAATATTTGCATTTGAACAAATTACGGGGACCAAATGTGTAATTTACTCTAAAAGATAGTTGTTGGAGTTATGAAAACTTCCATTTTGATTATTTTAGTTATTATCATCAGCCGTATATTATTTTTACCTTATTCTATTATTATTTTTTAATAAGTTAGCTTTTATAAAATAAAAGAATACGTATAAAAAAGATGTGAACAAACCAACGTAACCCTATTAGAACCATCTGCACTAATTTTGACCCGTATTAAAATTTTAAAAAATATTACTTTCCTCGTTTCAAAATTATAGTTCATCTTTTCTTTTTGGGTTGTCCCAAAATAATAGTCCACTTCTAAAAATAAATAACATTTTTACCAAAATACCATTCGTTATTATTTAACCAACTAAGCATTTAATAAAACATTAAATACAAAGTAAGGACAAAACTGTCATTTTATTATATAAAATTAGTGTTAATTACTATTTTTCTTAATTTACGTGTTTTTTATCTATGGACAATAATATTTGGACGGAAGGAGTATTACAAATCATTATCTATCTTCTTAATATTTTTTTTCTCACTTATGTAGATACTCTTATTTAAAAAACTTTCATATGATCACTAATAAGGTATAATCATGCTACAAAAACTCAAACCAGCATGGAAAGAGACCATTGTTAATCGGCTTTTGGCTGCTGCAAAAGTCAATAATGTAGCAAAATTGCAAAAAGGGAATGTGAGTGGTGAAATCGTGAAAGTTGCACAAGTAACATTCCATATCACAAAGTTGTAATGAGTCCATTTTCGGATTTTGATGGCGTCGTTTGGAACATCTCCTTGTGTTGTGGCATATCCACCTTTACCCTTTTATTCTTGAGATCTTTAAAGTAACATAAACTATTATATTTGAAAAGATAAACATTGTATTTTCTTTTTTATTATAATGTCTGTGATGATTCATCAATTAACGTCGAGGAGCCCCATTTGAATTTAAGACCTCCGCGTTATTCTATTGATTAATCGATTTATCAAATGTTCTCCTTGTTTCTTTAGTAAGTAAAGACATTATATGAGTTACGATTTAGAATTACTGGTTCTTTATAAGTCTCCGGTTGTGAACAACTAACAACTTCTCAATGTTTGGTTATTTTATTGATTTGAAAATGTTATGTCTATTTTGTACTCACCATGAGTCTAGGGTGAACAGTGGCGGAGGTAGATTGGACGTTGTGAGTACTACAGTACTCCAAAAAGTTGTTTTATATATATAAAAAATATTATTTGTAAATATGTTTCATGTTATTGTACCCCCAACTAAAGAGATTATAACATGTTTTTTAATGCCCGACATTGGATAAATACCAGGCCTG
The DNA here is from genome assembly GCF_002870075.4 of Lactuca sativa. Lineage (NCBI taxonomy): Eukaryota > Viridiplantae > Streptophyta > Magnoliopsida > Asterales > Asteraceae > Lactuca > Lactuca sativa. Next base: position 243,173,211 of record NC_056627.2, read on the forward strand.
GCCCTGACATTTCGAAGGCCTTGTGCAAAAACTAAAATTAGGCCCCACAAAAAAATTTTGTAAATATTATTAACTACATTTGCTATCACTAATTCAAAACATAAAGTTGCTAAAAAACATCTCATAAATTCACTACCACAAAATAATGTCTTCATCACTCATTAGTAATCAAATAAAACTGTAAAGCTGTTATAAACAATAATGTCTTCATCACTCATTAGTAATCAAATAAAACTGAAAAACTGTTATAAACAACTTTTCAACAAAAAAAAAAAAAAAAAAAAAAAAAAAAAAAAAAAAAACAACAACAACGCATTACTATTTTCTAAACATTGACCTTCTAGCATTTTTAGAAGAAAATTCATCTATGAGACTTTCATAATCAATATTCTCAAGAAACTCGTTCTCAATCGAAATCAATGCCAAAGCGTTTAATCTCTCTTGAGACATGGTCGAGCGCAAATAAGATTTTAAAAGCTTTAATTTTGAAAAACTTTTTTCCGCTGATGCAACTATAATAGGAATAATCAACAATATTCTATATGCTAGACAAGAAACTGGATAAGTGTTCATCATTTTTTGGAAATTTAGTATTCCGTTAGCTGTATTGTGTTCAACCGGTAAATGTTTTTGTAACAACTTCAGTTTGTTGAATAAATCATCAGCATTAATGTCTGAGATATGACCATTTTGCAACCTATTTTCCAGATTTTTGCAACATGACTTTAACTTGCTAGTATTCATTGACTTCAACTTTTCTATTGTGAATAAGAAACCAAAAATGTCTTCATATTGTTTGTATCGTTCAAACCTTCGCTCGAATGAACCAATAGCTTGATCAACTATGTACACAAAATATTGAATCCTAAATGACTCTTGAGGTGAAAGTTCATGTACCGGCTCTGATGACCCAATATCATTCTCATCAAAATGTCTTTTTTTAACAACTTTTCTTTTATTATTTTTCTCAACAAACACCGGATAAATTTCCAAATCAGAAGCTATAGCTCTCACACAATCCAAAGCCTTCCCAAACCCATTCTCTCGATAGTCTTTAAAAAACTCAACAAGTGCTCCCACACTACTCATTGCCTCATCAATACGCATACTCTCAGACTGAAGTTGTTAGCTAAAGTTATTTACTTTAACCAATATATGATACCATATAACCATACCTGTTATAAAGTCAAATCTGCCAAGTTCATACTTTGCTAGACAAGTAGCTTCACAGCCTTCACTTATGATCTTTATGTATGTCTCCTCTTCAACAAGTTTATGCAGAGCTTTTACTATTTCAAGAGCTTGAGTAACTATTGCTTTCACACTTTCAATCCTACTTTCCCACCTTGTAGTTGACAATGATTTTAAAGTGAGACTTTGTTTCGGTAATTCAAATGCATCGGAGGCCAAATGTTAAAACGCATCTAAAATTGGAACCAAAAGTTATCGGGCTAATTGTATTTATTGATAAAACATAAAAATAGATTTTACAAAAATACCAATACTATAACTATAAATTATCCTAAAAATTGGAGGCCCCCTAAAATCGGAGGCCTGGTGCGACCGCACCGTCGGCACCACCCCAGGGCCGCCACTAATAAATACATATAATATATTGACAATGTCTGTACCCCATATCAAAATTCTTGATTCACCCTCAGTTAGATCATCCACAACATAAGGCGAATGGAGGCATGATCCGAATCAAGTATATTTAGGGAAATTTGCAAAAAAGTATCTAAAGTTTAAGTGTTCGACTATATTAACCCAAAAGTCATACACTCATACATGATTTTTTATAAATAAGCCCAAAACCCGGTAAATACTTGCAAAATAACCCTTGTATCCGGTTAATGCATGCCTGTTTTCGGGGCCAAATTGTAAATAAACAATCAAATATGATTTTTTTGGTTGATAAGATTAAAGCTTAAGAATTTTTCTGAAGATTTTTCTGTATATATATATATATATATATATATATATATATATATATATATATATATATATATATATATATATATATATATATATATATACTAAATTAATTTTAAGAAAAAACATAATTATTTATTAAAAGGAATTCTCCAGAAAAATCATAATATTTTACCATAATTTACGAACAAATCCCTAACTAAAATTTGTTTAAGAAAAAACATAAATTACTTGTAAAAATGATGTTTCTCTTTTTCCTGGTTTACCGATTTCATTACTGAGATAGTTTCATTAGAGTCCTATTATTTTACAATAATTTATGAATACGTACCAAACTAAAATTAAGTGATGATTTGGCTATTCTCTCTATGTAACATATATCGGTTTCATTGTTGACATGGACGCCTAGTCATTAAACTAGCTGATAAGATGGATATGATGGGTTATATAATGCTAAATTTACCATAAAACTTGATATTCATCTCATCGACTCATTTATGATTATGCATCCATGTCAGTAACGAAACCAATAAAATATGTGATTTTAGGAAAAAGTGTAGGAAATGAGATGATGAAATGGATATGTTGGGTTACATAATATTAGATAGACAATTTGGAAATTTCTTATAAACTTAAAAAATAACGAAGTTGCTAGTTTATGTAATTATTGGTGTCTTCGTTGGATGCATTTTATATTCCTAAAATATAAAATACAATAAGATATCAAGTTTTGTGGTCAACATAGCAATATACAACCTAACATATCTATCTCATCATCTAATTTAATGACTAGGCGTCCATATCAGCAATGAAACCGGTAAAATATATGTTACAGTCCAGTAATAAAACCGATAAACCAGAAAAAATAGGTCAATTCATCATTTTTACTGGTAATTAATGCCTTTTCTTAAATATTAAGACTTTTCTGGAGATTTTATTACTGGTAAAAAATTTACCAGTAAAAATTTTTACTGGTAATTAATGCCTTTTCTGGAGATTTTATTACTGGATTGTAACATATATCTTCGGTAGTCCAGTAACTAAATATTAAGACTTTTCTGGAGATTTTCTTTTATTAAAAAGCACAATAATAATAAATCATATATCATTTGGGTTTTTTTGTGATTCTCTTCAATAAATATCATAACTAAAATAAAAGTATATCATCTTTATCTTATAAAACTTAAGAGGACTTTGTAAATTCATCATAAAAAACATATTTTTAGGCCAAATGTTACTTCATTGTTAAATTTTCGGATCTTAGATGTAAATTTTTTACCATACAACTGTAGACTACCGAAGAGTCTCTCTCACAATCGAACGACGCCTCAGAAAAATGAAGGCTTACCATAGTGTCACGGGACAATACAATCACCGTGTGCCACTTAGTGTAACTTCGACTAAGTTAGGCTACGACGCTTCCTTTGGATGTATAAACGACTAAGTAAGCAAGAGAATAAAGGCTTCGAAGTTTCTACAAACGAAAGAAGACTTCTATTAGAGAGCACAAGAGAATACAAGAGAACTTCCAATGGTTTGGAGCAAATGAGCTCCTCCCTATTTATACTTGTCCTTCCCCCTCTTGGAAAGTTTCTAGATATTACTACATTAGTCCTATATTCTTGACTAATCTAGAATATTCTACCAAGTTACATATATTTACAAGTCTTCATGAAATGTTCTAAATCATTCTTTGATGTCCTAGAGAAATCTAGGACGTTCCAGGCTCTAATGTGTTATACTTGTAAGTTCTCCCATTTTCTTGAGTACTCCGGAAGAGTCTAGAATCTCGATCGTGACACCCTCCCCCACTTAAGTTCTTGACGACCTCGTCAAGTCTTAGATATGTACTCCTCGATCTTGCTTCGGAACTACCACAGATCTTGTTCTCGTTCCCAACTGGACTCGCTATCGGGTAGCCCCTTCCATCGAACATAATATTCTGTCCAATTGGGTAGGCCTCGTTTACGAACTGTTCTATCTGCTAGGATTTCATCCACCTCCTTGTCATATGAGACCACGTTTGCTACTAGGGCTCGGTGTGATTTGCTCCTCGATGGATCTTCTTCATCGCGGTTGTAAGTTTTGAGAAGACTTACATGGAATACGGGATGGATCTTTAAGTAGGATGGTAATTCAAGCTTGTATGATCGGGTCCCAACCCTTTCGAGAACTTTGTATAGCCCCTCGTATCTTCGTGTTAAGCCTTTGTGTACCTTTCGGTGGATTTGAACATCCTTTGTGGGAGTTTTACCATCACCTCGTCCCCTACTATGAACTCTCTTGGCTGCCTCTTTTCGAATGCCCATTTCTTCATTCGCTTGGCTGCCTTGTGTAAGTAAGACTTTGCTATGTCGAGTTCCTCGTCCTATGCTTTGACAAACTTGTATGCAGGTGGGCTTGATCCTTTGTAACCGTTTATTAGCTCTTGGGGCGTCAATGGTTGTTAGCCTGTTATAATCTCGAAAGGACTCTTCCCCGTAGCCTCACTCTGTTGTAAGTTATATGAAAATTGGGCCACATCAATTAGCTTGGCCCAATCCCGTTGGTTTGCACTGACAAAATGCCTCAAATAAATCTCGAGCAAGTGATTCACCCTTTCAATTTGGCCATCGGTTTGAGGGTGGAAACTAGTCGAGAAGTGGAGTTCTGATCCCATTAGCTTAAATAGCTCCCTCCAAAACTTCCCTGTAAAGCGGGGATCTCTATCACTTATAATGCTTCGAGGAAGTCCCCAATACTTCACGACATGCTTGAAGAATAGTCGCCCTACTTCTTCATCTGTGCAATCCCGAGGGGCTGGAATAAACGTTCCATATTTGGAAAATCGATCTACAATCACCATTATTGATCCGCACCCTTCGGACGTCGGTAATGCTGAAATAAAATCCATCGATATGCTTTCCCATGGTCTTTCGGGGATCAGTAGTGGTTCCAATAATCCCGCCGGTTTGGCCTGTTCGACCTTATCTTGTTGACAAATAAGGCAAGTCCTCACATAGGCGTCTATGTCACTTCGCATATTGGGCCAATAATAGGATCGTTCTATAATTGCTTTCGTACGATGAGTACCTGGATGTCCAGCCCATTTGGAATCATGACATTCCTTTAGGATTTCTCTTCTCAAGTTGTTCCATCTTGGGACATACATTCGATTGCCGACCGTGAATAATAATTCTCCTTCGACCCAAAATTTTCTGGTCTTGCCTTCTCTTTCCATTTCCATCAAGTTCTTCGTTAACGGATCGTGATTTAGCCCTTCCTTGATCCGGTCAGCAAAATCGCATGTTACTCGAGATAGGGTTGCTAGTTCGGCCTTTCGACTCAGGGCATCCGCAATTACATTGGTTTTTCCCGGCTTATATTCCATGATATAATCGAATTCTGCTAAGAAGTCTTGCCAACGAGCTTGCTTAGGACTTATCTTCTTCTGATTTTGGAAGTAACTAGTCGCCACATTGTCGATTTGGATAACGAATCGACTCCCAAGCAAATAGTGTCTCCATACTCGAAGGCAATGTACGATTGCTGTCATTTCTTTGTCGTGTACCGGGTATCTTCGTTCTGTCTCGTTTAGTTTTCGACTTTCATACGCCACAGGGTGGTCGTCCTGTATTAATACTCCTCCAATGGCAAAGTCAGAAGCATCAATTTGTACCTGGAATTGTTTGGAATAATCTGGTAGCTTCAAGATTGGTTCTTCCATGACAACGTTCTTCAGGTCATCGAAGGTCTTTTGGCACTTTTCCGTCCACTGCCAAGTCGCTTTTTTCTTTAGGAGCTCCGTCAGTGGTGTAGCTCTGGCCGAGTAGCCGGGTATGAACCTTCGATAATAATTAATTAAGCCCAGGAACGAGCATAGTTCGGACACGTTCTTTGGTGCCTCCCATTCTTTAATAGCACGTACTTTGTCTTTGTCCATATGGATCTTTCCACCCATAATTTTTTGCCCTAGAAATGATACTTCAGTTTGGACAAAGGAACACTTCTCTGCTTTCACATATAGTTGGTTTTCTTTAAGTACTTTGAAAACCGATCGTAAGTGTTCGACGTGTTCTTCGAGTGACTCTGAGTACACTACGATATCGTCCAAATATACCACCACAAATTTGTCCAAGAACGGGTGGAATAATTTAATTCATCAAGGTGCAAAATGTGGCAGGTGCGTTGGTTAACCCAAAGGGCATTACTAAAAACTCAAAAGAGCCATACCTCGTTACGCACGTTGTCTTTGGTTCGTCTCCTGCTGCTATACGCACTTGCCAATATCCCAATCGCAAATCCAACTTTGAAAACCATCGTGCCTTCACTAGTCGATCAAACAGATCAGCGACCAAGGGTATGGGGTACTTGTTCTTCACTGTCACTTTATTTAGTGCTCGATAGTCGATGCACATTCTCAAGCTACCATCGTGTTTCTTTTGGAATAGTACTGGTGCACCAAACGGGGCTTTGGAAGGTCTAATGAACCCAGCGTCCAGTAACTCTTTCAACTGTCGCCTTAGTTCTTCCAACTCCGGTGGAGCCATTCTATACGGACACATTGCTGGTGGCTTGGCTCCGGGTTCAAGCTCTATTTCGTGATCTACCTCCCTTCTTGGTGGTAACTTCTTTGGCAACTCTGGTGGCATTACGTCTTTGAATTCTTCTAGTACCTTCTTGATTTCTTTAGGAACTTCTGACTTGGAGAGTTCGGTTTCTTCTTTTAATGTAGCTAAGTATGTCACCTCTCTCTTGTTTAGTCCCTTGTTGAGTTGTATGGCTGATAAGATCCGGGACTCTGTTTTGCTTCTTTCCACGGGTACGATGTGTATCGTTGAATCTTTGGTGATACGCATGGTTTGATTTTAGAACGAGAAAGGGCGTACCTGGTTAAAGAACTCCATCCCCAAGACCATGTGATAATCATCCATGGGAACTACGGTTAGATCGATAGGGCCCTTCCATCCTCCGATCTCGACAATAACTCCATAAGCGACTCCAAGGATAGGTTCGGAAGGAGAGTTGACAGCTTTCAACCAGCCTATTTCTTTTGTATATTGAACGTTCATCTTTTCAGCTTCGTTTTTAGAAAGGAAATTATGGGACACACCTGTGTCTATTAGGGCTTTAGTGACTTGGTTGTTTATGTCAACTTTCACAAACATGAGTCCTTTTTCTTTCATCGTGCGGCCGTCTTCTTTTGCCACCGAATTAAGGAGTCGCATGGAGCCTAGTTGTGCCTCGTCTCTTCCTTCCTTTTCTTCTTCGAAAACCATCGCGTTGAACCTTTTCTTTTTGGGACAATCTCTGATTAGATGAGGGCCGTCACATAAATAGCACTTGACTTCCTTTCGAGGACCTACTTCAATCGCCTTCCCTTTGAAGGTTGCCGATCTTGCAGCGGGTTTATCGTCCTTTTGTAACGGCCTTGTCGTTGGTCTTTCTCCCCCACTAGGTTTCCTAGCCGGGGTATCTCTTCGGAAGTCCATAAGGTCTTCCGCTACTGCTATAGCTTCGTCCACGTCTTGGACGTTTCTCCTCTTGAGCTCGTTATAAGCCCAAGATTGTAGTCCGTCTTGGAAATAAAATAACTTATCTTTTTCTTATAGATCGGGCAACTCCAACATCAAGGCGATAAATTCTGCCACATAATCTTTAATAGACCCGACATGTTTCAATCCTCGTAGCTTCTTCATGGCCACGTCTTCAGCATTATGGGGACAGAATTGTTTCTTGAGTTGTCTCTTAAACTCATCCCACGTGTCTATGACATACAAGCCCTTTTCAATGTCACCATGCTTCCTCCTCCACCATAGTGCCGCATTTTCACTCAAGTATAGAACAGCCGTGTCTATTTTGTACTTGTCTTCCTTTACTCCGAAGGCATTGAAATAACATTCTAGGGACCAGAAAAATTCTTCGAGTAGTTTAGGATCACGCTTACCTCCATATTTCGAGGGCTTAGGGCTTAGGTGCTTCTTCGAGTAGTTTAGGATCACGCTTATCTCCCCGACGTTGATCTCCATCCTTGTAAGCTTGGTTTCTAAGTTTGCCAAGGCATCTATCGATTGGTCCCTCTTCTTGGACTTTCTTCCTCTTTCTTCGACAACAGGGGGTAGGTTTGCTACTTCACTACTTCATGCTTCTGTAGTCATGATCTCTTGCTTGTACGAACCAGGCTCTGATACCACGTGTCACGGGACAACACAATCACCGTGTGCCACTTAGTGTAACTTCGACTAAGTCAGGCTACGCTGCTTCCTTTGGATGTATAAACGACTAAGTAAGCAAGAGAATAAAGGCTTCGAAGTTTCTACAAACGAAAGAAGACTTCTATTAGAGAGCACAAGAGAATACAAGAGAACTTCCAATGGTTTGGAGCAAATGAGCTCCTCCCTATTTATACTTGTCCTTCCCCCTCTTGGGAAGTTTCTAGATATTACTACATTAGTCCTATATTCTTGACTAATCTAGAATATTCTACCAAGTTACATATATTTACAAGTCTTCATGAAATGTTCTAAATCATTCTTTGATGTCCTAGAGAAATCTAGGACGTTCCAGGCTCTAATGTGTTATACTTGTAAGTTCTCCCATTTTCTTGAGTACTCCGGAAGAGTCTAGAATCTCGATCGTGACAATAGGCCTAGAAACACGCTCCTTACGAAAAATCAACAAAAGTTCTATTAGTTGTATTTAGCATGTGTTTTTATAACTATTGTAGAACAATTTGAACTTAATTTGATCACTTGTAAAAAAAGTGGAAACAACTTCCATTTAAATTCTTAACACCTAAGTCACTTTTTTTTGCATCTAATACTTGAAAATTCAAGAATAAATGTAGCATGTGGTCTAGAATCATGTTTCATACAACAAATCAACAAAGTCCTCGTAAATTTTTTAGGATTTAGATTATATCTTTATGATTGTAGGTATCATATATAATTTAAGAAGAATTTATTGATGTGTCGTATGGATCGTATTTCTAGTCCACATGATACATTCATGGTTGAATATTAAGGTATTTGGTGTAATAAAGAATGGCAATGGATGGAGTCTTTTTAGAAGTGAATTAAGTTTAAATTGTTCTACAACACATAACTTAAATGTTAATATAGTTAAATAGTTGCAAAAAACGAAAAAAGTCATCCCTGGTTGTTTATTTAAAATTTGGTCTTAAAAACCTGCATCAACAGAGTACAAAGGTTTGACTGCAAGTATTTACCGGTTTGTCGGGCTTAAATGAAAAAAAAAAAAAAAAAAAAAAAAAAAAAAAAAAAAAAAAAAAAAAACAATGACTTTTATTTTACGTTAGTAGAGCCAAAATTTATTTTCTTGGTATATTTCCCATTATAATAAATAACAAAAATCTATTATATATTACTAATAGTATATAGAATAAAAAAATAAAGTACATGTAAATTGAATTCAAATTATGTCGTTCAGTAATATCACCAATGAAACTATGTTTAAAAAAACACTTTAAGTAAAGACTGATATAAAAGATCTAACTCACAGTCATAATTGATGGCCTTGACTTAATTTAAAGGGTTATTATTTTTCTCAAAGATGATTTTTGCTACAATAATCACGAGATTAATGATTCATGTATGAAATTATAAAATATTAGTCGAAACATTTATATAGTTGAGTCTTTAAAAATATATGTTTTTTTTTTTTTTTAAATATAGTAATAACGTTGTTGTTACATTTGATATAATAATTTGTATACTAAATTGATATAATATAGTGATTATTTTGAATTATATGATAATATATATATACATTTATTATAACTGCGTAATATCAATGGTTTAAATGACTTCAATCTGCGAGTTACAAATGAATAAAATTAAATATAATATATGGTTTAATGTTATTCATAGTTGTTATTGTTAATTATTTTTTTAAAATTTATTTGCTTAATGTTTTAATTTCTATCACTATAATTATTTAAAAACATCAAACATTGTTTTATGATTTTAAAAGTAACAATATAATCATATATATAGAGTTATTTTAAACTATTGTTATTGTAAGTTATTTTAAATTACTTATTTGAAAATTTTTAACGATTATAAAAATATCTTTAGGAAATAGTTTAGTTAAAATGAGATTACAATTTTGTTTTTGCATTTATCACTAGAATTTATCACTTTTAACTATTTACAAAACAATCTTTGGTATTTTTAAGTGGAACTGAAATTTATATTTAAGTTGACATTGTAATGTTATATTTAAATTAATAATTTAAGTATTTTGTCCAAACTAATCAAAAGTTCTAGCTTTAAATTGATAATGGTTTACATACAACAACATATTAAATCTAATAAATTAAATATAATATGTTTAAAGTTAAAGACATAATTTTATAAGTAGAAATAAAGATTTTATTTTAAAATTGAAATTTAGTATATTTATGATTACACCTTATGTTTGATATTTATTTAACTTTATTAACCAACTTATAATCATTATTAGAAAGACACTACAATTAATCACTTTTAACTATTTACAAAATATTATTTGGGTTGTTTAAGTTCAACTAAAATTTATATTTAAGTTGACATTGTAATGTTATATTCAAATTAATTATTTAAATATTTTATACAAATTGTTCAAAAGTTGTATCTTTAAAATGATAATGGTTTACATCCACAAATATATTAAAACTAATAAATTAAGTATAATATGTTAAAAGTTAAAAAAAAAACATAAATTTATAAGTAGAAGTAAAGATATTATTTTAATATTGAAATTTAGTTTATATATGATTACACCTTAGGTTTGATATTTATTTAACATTATTAACCAACTTATAATTATTTTATAAAGAAATTGAAAAGTAGTGGGAGTTTAAAATGAATGTGGTGAAAGGAAAAATGCATGAGAGTTTCAAATGAATATGGTGAAAGGAAAAATATTTCCTGTATAATATAGTATGCTATGATAATTCTAACCACTTCAATTTCGGCTTTATACATCATAAGCGGTGGTTTCTTGTTGAAGATCTTATGTCTTTCAAATTGAGGAATGATTTTTTTTATGGAAAGAGATTCATACATAATAATTTATGTTTTATGTTTTTGAAATTTAGAAATGATTTTGTGTATGAAGAAAACGTGTTGTATACGTGTCAACTCTATTTATGGAGACATTTTGTTACCTTTCTTTTAATAAAATGTAGTTGACATTTTATTTTAATGGGCCTTCACATATGTCTTACAACTTTTTTATACTTATATATATTAGATACATATTAGGGTTATGATTTTTTTAGGTCCTAGATAGTTATCTGTAAAATCTCTGATAAAATCTTAATATGTTGGGTCAGTTTATGGTTTAATTCCAAACATTTATTTTTTGAACAAAAAGTCCTGATTATTTAATTTTATATAATAATCTATCATTTTCTATTGAAAAGAATAATGATTGTTTCGTTAATTTGGGCAAAATATAAATTAACTGGGACTTTTCTATTGAAAAAATAAAATTTGAGATTAAACCGTAAACTAACCAAATATTTTGAGATTTTATCGGAGATTTCCTTAATTATCCGTGCTACACCCACCTTTGGGGTACTTTTTGGTGGAATTTTAATTTGACAGATAATGTAGTTCAATGCTTATGGAACTGTTGAATGAGAAAAGATAACCTGTGGTTTTAATTATATATGTTTATAGGTATATTTCATTGAGCTTTGTAGAGTTATGATCAATTGTCGTCGATACGATAAAAAAATAAACAAACACAACCTATGTAGTAGGACAAATTGGGCCGGATCCATAGGGAGTTCGTGGTTAAACTATGTGTTTGAAATAATCAATAAACCAAATTACTAGTGGCAAATATGACGCTAAATGATTGTAAATTAAATTACAGAAAAATTTCAAAGTTTTGTAATTAAAAATGATACTTAGAATAAAAATTGATCGGTGAGAGAAAACAAAATCACGTTTGATTCGGTTATTTAGATGATTAAAATTACAATGTTTATCTTTCCCTAGATTTCGACTGACATTACATAGACATAATTAAGGTTAATTAACATGGAAATATATAATCTTGGACACACAATATGTTGATCTAACTAATTGTCTTAGGCTTTATTTGATATTGAGTTGACCGGTTCGGTCATCACTTTTTGGTTAACTTGGTCCGGCCAACCTTTTTGATAAAGGAAAAACTAGGCTAACTCGGTCAACATTTACTAACCCATCCACTTACCCCGTCCATGTTTTCAATGTTGTTGACCCAAAAAAAAATATTGATGTACCCCAATGAAAAGAACTCATCTCTTCATCTATTTTTGTTCTCCCTTCATTCTTCCGCACAAACTTCTTGACGCAGCTCCTCCCCCCATCACTTCGACGCGATCGTCTGAAGCAGACCCTACAACATCCGCCCCACACCAACACCATCCTCCATATGTAATTTGGTTCAATCCACTTCCATCTCCCATTGATCCCATCCATTGCGATCAAGCTTCATACCCTCTCTCGATATCTTGTCTTTGATCCTTTCTCTAACACTTGATTCATTGTACTTTTCATTTTAGACCCTTGGGGTGTAACGTTTTAGAGAATTGGTCCCTATGGGGTAGAACTGTCAACTTCAGGAAAGTTGGAGTACGTTGGGCGTACTCCTTGTACATTAGGTGTACTAGTGCATGTTGGTCGCAGAGCTTATCCAAGTACGTTGGGCGTATGTGAGCAGTTCTGAAACCCTAGTTTTAGGTCTTGTACCCTATATAAACCAAAATATAGTCTCATTTGAGCTTTTTTAACCAGCCTCCATACCTTTAAAAACCCTAAGGTGCTATTGAGCCTTGGTTCTGAACTTTGGTGGGTTTTGTGCATCTTGAAGTAGTGAAGACTCATTCCTTGGAGGAAAGCTTAGAGATCCAGATTTAGCCCCATCTTTTGGTAACTTTTGAGGTATAAAGTATATATCTTGGCTACTCTTTACATTGATCTACTCTTTAGCTTATTTATGGTCATTTTGGTCCCTTTTGGTTGGTGATTGTGAGCTAAGGTTGTTTATGGAGCTTATCCTTGTATATCTGGGCATATTAAGGGTTTCTTAAGCCTAAAGGTGCAAACTTTATGGTGTTTTTGGTCTCATGCATGTGTTAAGTCATTTTTTAAGCTCTTTTGAGCTCTAGAGCCCCCATTAAGCCATGCATGCACGTAAAGCTGGCAATTTTATGTGATAAACCACCTTAAGGAAGTCGCATATGAGTTTAGGTTGAACTCTTAAACGATTAAGAGCTAAATGTTGGAAGTTGGCCAAGTTGGTGGAGCACGTTGGACGCACAAGCAGGTACGTTGCGGGTACAAGCCCTAAAGCTCGTACGCTAACCATACGAGCTGAGTACGCCCCGCGTACTTAGCAGATTGAGCTTCGAACTTTTAGGCACTTGGTTTTGGGCATGTTGGGCCATCGAAATTCTATTGTTAGGCTGTTAATATTTTATTGGACTCTCGTGGTTGAAGGCCCATGAAAGGGATTGGGCCTAATTTGGAAAATTGAGTCATATTTGGGATTTGGGTGATTATTGTGGAATTTGGGCCCTTTGGACAATTGGATTAGGCCTTGGTCTTAGGCAAAGTTGGTAAAGGGTAAAAAGGTCTTTTACCCTAGTTTGGACTCTTTGTGTGAGTCGAGACCAATTATTAATTGGATGTTACTTTGTGATTGATAGCGCGGGGATTTTAGTGGGCCAACAGCCATATATTTATCTATGGGATTCAGTAGTCTAAGGTGAGTTTCCTCACTGTGTTTAGTGGGTCAAAGTGTAACGCCTGCAGATTCGGGCTTGTCAATTTAGAGACAATGAGCGTCAAATTTGACTTTTCAATGGAATATTATTTATAATAAATAATCTCAACCAAGTTATATTATATGTCACAAGGGTTCCGTACATATAAAGAACGCTGAAATCCGAGTTATAACGAAAAAGTTATGACTTGTCAAAGTTTTACAGCTAAACCGGCACGGTACCACGTAAAAAGTGAACTTTTGATAAGCTACTTTTAAACCGAGAGCGTTCATAAAAAGAACGTCCAAATATGACTTCGTATGAGGAATTTATAAATTTTCTAAGATATGGAATAGTAGTGTGCAGCCCGTAATTCGAATTTTAGATTGGTTGATTTTTAGCCAAAATAATCTAAATGAGAAATGAATATATCGTTAATAGGAGTTCAACGATAAAAAGATAGCTGAAAACGGAGATCGTATGCAAAAGATATGGACGAAACTTAGTCCCTACTCTTTGAGCGCGATGAATTCGATACAGTTTTGTAAATCTGAGATAGAATGAGAATTAGTCGATGAGGTCTAAATGTAAGTTGTAGTGCTCGTAAATACCAATGTGTGGATATAAAGAATGTCGATAATAGAGCTCGTATGTTAAAGATATGGACAAAACTTAGTCCCTACTCTTTGAGCGCGATAAATTCGATACAGTTTTGTAAATCGAAGATAGAATGAGAATTAGCTGACGGTGTCTAAATGAAATTTGTAGTTCTCGTAAATACCAGCACGTATATATAAAGAACGTAAAAAACAGATCTCGTAGGCAGAAGATACGGACGAAACTTAGGGCCTACTCTATGATAAAACCCCTGTAAATAAAGGATGAATTCTTCATATTTTCTTCACACCATAAGCCTTTCTTTCTCTCTCTAACTTCTCTCTAGACTCCCAAAACCCTTCTAGATCCCTAGTAACCTCAAGGTGCTGGAGGAAAGCCCCGGAGCGCCCGAAGGCTCCGAGAAAAAGAGCTTTTCGGCTCAAAAGCTCTGCTCCAGCGGAACCCGGTTTTTAGCAAAACCCGCCGTAAGTGAGATACGCCTACCTTACTTTAAATATAGCTTATATTAAAATATAATATCGTTATTATGAACCTATAAATAAGATTTATCAGTGATTCAAAGTCGTTATACTGATTGATGTACTTATGGGGATGATGTCTAGGTTGTGATTTAGTGAGGTGTTTAAAGTGGGATTTCCAAACAGTATACTTCGTATACCAAACGAACCCTATCTCCGATATGATCCTACTTGGTTGTTCCTTACTTGATACATCATGAAGTAGACTCTGAGTTAATGATGAATCTAGACTAATAATTTAGTCACAATAAATATTAGACTAAAATCTAGTGGTAATAATACTAGGTTTCGTCGAAGGAAATTATTTTTAAGAAGCAAAGTGTTGTCTGCGTTCGGAATCACCACCTTAACAAGTGAGTGCATAGTCCCTTTCATGAACATAATTTTAATACAAGTATTGATTGAAGTATTAAATGTATGTTTATGTGCGAAATATTTGATTTTTCCTGAAATACGTGTTAAAGAGCATACCAGATAATATATGATGATTTAGGATAAAGAATAAACTTAAATTAATTATGAGGAATATTGGGTCTTCTTATGAGTACGAGTGAGATATATGCGGAGAATAGAACTTTAAATTATGTCATTGATCCAGGAGCATGGATTAGACATAGTCATTTGTCCCTAGTCCGAGAGTATGGATTGGGCACAGTCATTTGTCATTAATCTGGAAGCATGGATTAAGACATAGTCAGTTGTCCTTAGTCCGAGAGTATGGATAGGACATAGTTATTTGTCATTAATCCAGGAGTATAGATTTAGACATAGACAAATATCCCTAGTCCGAGAGTATGGAATGGGCACAGTTATTGATCCGAGAGCACGGACTAGATTCAGGAGTATGGATTAAGTAAAGAGAGAAATTTTAAGGTCCAAGAGTATGGATTGTGTTATTGTGAGGATCGATGCGGTGGGGTGAGAGTTGCTTATATATGGTGAAATTGTATACTTTGTGAGTTCTATATATATATATATATATATATATATATATATATATATATATATATATATATATATATGATATAACATTATGGGATTGAAATCCCTATGTACTCACCAGGTTTCCCAACCTGACCCACTCAAGTTTATTTGTTTCACGGGTGTCGATATGAAGCTACTTTACACTGAGAGATTTAAAAGAGATGTGGATAACTAGTGTGAATGAATGTAAGGTTTGTTTATGCTTATGTTTCTATATTGACGAGGACATCCCAAAGTTTTAATGTAAACAAAATACATGTGTCTTCGGAAAGGCTTTGATAATATATTTATCATGTTTTTCTTGGAACAAATTCCGCAATATTATTCTTTAAAAAGGATACTCTGATTTTCAAATAAGCATAAATAAAATTTTTAAAATGACTGTGAATTTGGGGATGTCACATAAAGGCACCAATGCCGACCTATGGTTTATTATGTTAGGATGTTAGTTGTTTGTGTAACTCTTGTAAGTGTATGTATTGGTATGTATGTCGAGCGGGGCTCGATGTCGGGCAAGGCCCGATGACTATATTGTATGCTATTATCTTTGTGATTATCACTTGTGTTAGTAGCATTATGTGTTTTTATGTTAGGCGAGGCTCATTATGTGAGTTTGGGTGGGGGCCCATTATACTGAGTGGGCAGGGCCCGTTATATTCAGTGGGTGGGGCCCATTATGAGAGTGTGAGTGGGGCCCGTTACACTCATTGGACGGGGCTATTGATTGACAAATCTATATATCGGGTAGGGCCCGATGATGAGTGGGGCCCAGTATGTGTTTATTTATGTGTGGTATGTGGTATTTTGGGGATCTCAGTAAGCTTTGTGTTTACAGTTTTTAGTTTATGTTTCAGGTACTTCTGGTTTCAAAGGGAAGAGTTTGGTATGATTGAAGAGCACACACCACTCGATTCCGCATTTTGTGATTTACTCTGATAATGATAATATATGGATAAAATTTGATTACATTGGTTTTATGACAATGATACGGTTTACTGTTTTATTAAATAAAAATGAAAAAATTTTGAGTCTTATTTTTGGGACGTTACACTTTCTTCTCTCAAGTCAGGTAAATAGAATTTCTTTTGCTGCATTTAATTTTAACCGAGTTTTTTTGTGCTCAATTATTAGTTGTTTTATGTTGCTAGTTGGATATTTTTCGTATTATCGTTTTTTATTGATGAAACTCTTGGGTTTTAAGAAATTATATGATTATCATATTGTTTTATATAAGGCTTCCAAGTTGATCAAGAATTAATGTACTAAATTGTTTTGTGGCCTTTTATGTACTTATCGTTTGTTTTAGGACCTTTTGATACAATGTAATAAATTTTTTTGTGGCCCTTATGATGTTAGTATATCCTTGATGGGTTTTGAGCATAACAAACAAAAACCTATGTGTGCATGAAACCTTAACTTTTTATCTATGTTTTTTTTTTTTCTAAATGAACATACAACTTTTTGAACATCAAATGGAAAACCTTAATACTACTAGTATATTTTCGAAATCACTAAATAGGGTTAAGAAAACATACCCTAATTGTTATATTGCAATAATAATGTAAATCCTTAGTGTTGTTGAAGCTTAGAGAGCAAGCACCACAAGTGTCGTGTCTCTAGTAGATCACACCCAACTCTAGCAAGAGGATGAGAGAGGAGAGAGGAGAAGGGAGCTTGAGAATTTTGGCTATCACTCTAGGGTTTCAGGTGGCCAAAATTCCTAAGGGTTAGAGGCCTATTTATAGTGCAACAAGGATGCCATGGATAACCCTAATCTAAATATAATAATAATATTTCAAATAGGTAATTATCCAGCTCCTTATTTATCCACATGGGATAATCTAAAAACCCTAGATTATCCATATAAAACCCTCCACCTCCTTCCCTAGGAAGGTTTTGGAACCTCTTGCTCAACTATTGAACAATTATACTTTAGTCCCTGCACTTTTAATTAATTTTTTTAATCCCAAAATTAATTCCAGTTAATTTCTGATTAAATATTAATTAAATATTACTATTTCTAATTAATATATTATTTTCATAATATATTAACAAATCATTTATTTCAATTTATTAATCAAATAATAAATTCAACCTCTCTCTCCAAAAGTCATCCTGTCTAATTGCTAGTTGTAAGGGCAACCCAAAAGGAATATGTTGCTATCAATTCAAGTATATACGAACTATAGTTATGGATATGCTGCTATCAATTCAAGTATATACCAACTATAGTTATGGGGTTAGACCACCTAATCCAAAAATCCTACATCTATACTTTAATGTAACTATGAAGTGAAATTATGGAATTGAGGTCTATTAGACTTATTGATCATTGTATAATATATCTCATGTCTATACTTTGATGTAACCATAAATTACAAGCATTTTTATCATAAAACCTGTCACACATCATTGTTTTTGGTAATCATTCAGTGGTTTCTTGATGTATTATTAATCTAGAGGAGATTATCCTTATCAACTTAAAATGTTATGTTACAATTTGTTTCTCAATTCTGATTTATGGATGTGTTTTGTTATTAGAGAGGGTTTTTTCAATGCTATAATGACATTTCCACAAATTTATTGGGAGTTAATAGGTTCCAGTGGTGCAAGAGAAGGGTGGAAATGACTATTAAAGATGAAATTATGATGCAAGTATGAGATATGACCAAAAAAGAAGTTAAAATGAATTACAATGTACTTTAGTTTTTTGCAAAGAAATTGGTGAAAAGGATATTAAAGATGCAATGTACTTTTTTTTTCATTTTCATACATGTAATACATAGCAATGTAATTTAGTTTTTTGGTTAGTTTCTTTTTAGAACCTACACTAAATGGCAATGTACTTTTTCTTGTTCTTTTGTTTTTTTTTCAAACAATTAAATAGTACTTTACTTTATATTTTATTTTATTTTTCTTTTTCACAATTCGACTATCACAATAGAAACTTAAATGTTACATAACAAAAAAAATATTTTTTTATATTTGACAAAATAACAAAAGAGAAAAATAAAACAGAAGGATAAAATGGTCATTTTTAACAGTCAGAACAACCAGTCAGATGCATAATCAAACAAGAAAGATGTAGATTCAGTCAGACTTCAAGACCCAATCAGGCTAGGCTCTGACTCCGTCAAATCTTACTCGGTCAGTAACTATCAAACAACCCCTTAGTCTATAAGTCTACTAGATTAAACAAAACTAGTTTGGCTATTAAACAATGGGAATTATATATTAAGCAATGAGAATATTTTCCATAATTCCCATTACCTAATATTGACAATACCGTGTCTTGCAATCAAAACCATTACAATGTTAAGCATTTGGTATTATATTTATGTACATTATATGTTGATTAAATTGTCTTAATTCCTATACTAACTGAACTCAAAATGATGAGTGGATTGGAAATATGATATCTTAACTAAAATAGAAAATATGAAAGTATAACCTAAAATCAAGTACCATTGTCGAATGATTAATGTATAAAACATAACAATACTAGAAATTATTTAGAATAAAGGTAATAATATAAGTGTATTAATACTAACGTTATATAAGCTTCCCAAAAGTAATCTCGAAGAATTAAGCTTTCCATCTCAAATGATCATCAAGGTGTGGAAAGTGTGGTAGGGAAATATGAAATACTTGAAACAATCGAACAAATGATTAACATCTAAAGCATAACAATACTAGAATTGTTTGGAATACAGGTAATAATCAAAATGTATTCATCCTAACACCATACAACCTTACCGAAAGTATTTCAAAGAATTTAGCTTTCCATCTCTAATGAGAAAACATAGAAAGATAATAATTACCAAAGACATGACAAATATGGTACAACAAGACAAAATACTTTAAACAAGCGAACGAATAACTGATTATCAGCCTCCAACGATTCTTGAGTGATTGCACCTTCAAAACCAGAGAAAAGTTAATCCCATAATATTTATAGGAGACAAGTGATGGAAAGAATGTTAGGATTGAATAAAAACTCAAAAATTGATTAAGCTAATAATTTCATTTTTTACAGAACTAAGACGAAGAGCTCGGGTGTTGGATAAGAGTGCTCGGGTTAAAAAGTAGAGTGGTCTGATTTTGAGTCTCTATTTAGTTGAATAAGCAAAGTTTTGGATCAAAGTGATAAAGATATGTCGATCGGAATGGTCCTATTGATGTTGTTCGGACCGAAGAGCTCGACCACTCTATCGAAGGGCTCCAATTGACTAAGCGAGATACCCGATTGCTTGAAAACTTCACGGTTAACAAGTAGATCCATATTAAAGCTGATAGGTCGGAGGAGGAAATGAGGACTTATCTCATGAGGGAAATAGATCCACTTGTGGATCCATTTTAATCCATTTAAGAAGGGTGAATCCTCTTCTTTTTAGGTGTGTTTAGCACAGAGCGTTTAAGAGCGTTTGGGAGCTACTAACTTCTAGCGTTTGCCAAAACACTCTGTTTTTAACAAAAAGCATCAGATGGCACTACAAGCTTTTAGCATTTAGTTTAAAAAAACACTCAAAATCTAAAAGCTGTCTCACATAGATTTTAACAAAATGCTACCAGTTACCCACTACCTGCTACCGGCTACTAGCTTCCTGCTATCCGCTACCCGCTACCAGCTAGTTTTACCAAACACGCCCTTAGTCGTAGCAACCAATCTTCCTTTTTACTCCTTTAATTCTCTTTTTCATTTTAATTCAATAGTTAAATTAAAATAATAATTTAAGAATTAATTTCTTAATAAATAATTCTCTATTAACCATTAAAATAAAATTTTAATTATTTTTGTCTCAGTCACTTGATTTTATGTACTTACAAGTCTTTAATCATTTGGCTAAATATTACGCTTTTAAGTAGTGTCATCCTGTAGATTATTTATATGCAATTTCTTGTGCTTTTAACTACATGTTGTAACGTCTGTGTTTCTCGTTAGTCATTAATAAGATGCGTAATTGACTTTGGTAAACAATTGTAATCATTTGATGAATAAAAGGAAATTGTTCGAATCTATGTGGTAAATGTGTTTATATTATGTGTATATAATATTAGGTGAAAACTTAATAAATATTGCTAAAACAAATATTAAAATAAACTATTAATTAGAAAAAATAGCCTTGACGAAAGTTGAAATATTCATAATGAGGATTCAGGAGATATAAGGAATGCTAAAATATGACTTCATATGAAGAAGTTATGATCTTTTGAAGTTTTGTGTTCAAACGGATACGACACCGAGTGTCATAATAGTGAATCAGAGATAGGTTTCCTATTAGATTAACTAATCTAAACGAAACTTATGTAATCGTAAAAGCGAACTCGTGCATATACAGAACGTCCAAATATGACTTCATATGAAGAAGTTGTGATTTTTCGAAGTTTCAGCACAGTAGTGTGGACACAGAAATCAAAATTAGAATCGGTTGATTTTGATCTGAAACAACTTAAACGAGAGACGAAGATCTCGTAGATAGGAGTTTGTCGATATAAATACAATTGAGAACGAATATCGTATGAAAAAAGATATGAATTTTAGATAGAGTTTAGTAGTCCAAGCCTTCTAAACTAATAAATAAAAAATAAATTGAGAAATAGCCGGCAGAGTCTAAATGAAAATTGTAGATTTCTCCAATAGCTACGTGTGGGTATAAAGAACATAAAAAACGGAGCTCGTATGAAGAAGATGCAGATTTTTGAAAATCTAAAAAGTTCATAGGCGCGGGGTGTGCAGCACGCAAGCTTCTAGAAGCTACCATGTCGAACTAGCAAAAACCTATCACATGTCACAAGTAGGAGGGTCGACCAGGCCAGGGTGCGACATACCTCTGGTCTGGGTGTGGCGTGCCTCTAGATATTTTGCCCTATAAATACTTTCAACTACTCATTCTTCTCTCCACACCTTCCCATATTTCTCTCTAGAAATTCTCTACATTTGGCCATAAAATTCTTTAGTGATTAGGATATTTTGGTGTAGCTCTAAGGTCCCTAAGAGCCCAGTAACTAGGAGTTATCGAGTTGGAGTACTACCGATGCAATTTCCAGACTTTTGTTAGGAAAATATATGTAAGTTAAGATACTTATATTGCTTTCAATGTAACTTATATTTATATTCATAGTCGTTGTTAAGAATTTATAAATAAGATTTATCAGTGATTCCAATTATTATATTGGTTGATCTACTTACGAGGGTGATGCATAGGCTAGATTTATTGAGCTGTTTTTAATAAGATTTTCAAACAGTATACTTTATATACAAAACGGACCCTACCTACGATATGATCTTACCTGGTTGCTCCTTACTTGATAGATCTTGATGTAGACATTGGGATTGTTGAGAAATCTAGACTATTATTAGACATGAGGAATATTAGACTAAGGCTTAGTGATATAAACCTAAGTCAAAGTTAAGTGCTGAAGCGAAGCGCTACCCGACTTTCCACCCATCCACTTTAACAATTGAGTGCATAGTTACTTTCATCTTACACATAGATAAAATGTATCTATATGATTAAATTCTATGTGTGCCTATTATCTGTGTTCTGTGCTAGACGAAATAATATGATTTTACTAGTTATAATGGTATATATATATATATATATATATATATATATATATATATATATATATATATATAGTTACTTTCATCTTACACATAGATAAAAGGTATCTATATGATTAAATTCTATGTGTGCCTATTATCTGTGTTCTGTGCTAGACGAAATAATATGATTTTACTAGTTATAATGGTGTATATATATATATATATATATATATATATATATATATATATATATATATATATATATATATAATATAGGGTAGTGATGGGTGATGAAAGTTGAAATAATGAGAAGCCTTCACTATTGATGAACCAATCATCTAATAGAGTATAGATGACGACCACAGATTATTCTATACAGTCTAGTGGAATGCTAGCAGGCTCGCAACTACAGGTGTTAATGAATTATTTGTTTATTTGAGGTACTTTATCCCCTATGGTTGCCTTATTGACATATATTGCTAAAGGAATTCCTCAAGCAATATTATCTAGCCATTGACGATGATGATCCTTATGATAGGTCTCCTAAGATCAGTATTTTAGGATTAGTATGTGAGAATAACGGGAATGAGTAATCGGGTAAATTATTTGATATAAAATATATAATTAAAGAACTTAATTATTGTAGGTTGGAAACGTTATGTGCTCTCAAGCCTAGCCCACCCAGTTTCTTTGTATCACAGGTAGTTATACGATGACACAAGGATGTTTAGTGATTTAAGGTGTTTGTAGGCCATAGTATAACGAACTGTTGTAAGGTATGATTGAGCATTTTTATGCATATGTATTTGTATTAAATGATTACATCGAAAGGCTTTTATATATAAATGAAAATTGTTTCTTCGGAAATATATTATGTTTTGGGAAAAAGTTTTGCATTAAGTTTTATACTCTATTAAATAAGCATAAATAAAAATTTTAAATTGGCCGTAAATTTGAGAATGTCACAGTTGGTATCAGAGCATTAGTTTAGCAAACTAGGAATATTTTATGATTTCTAGACTTCAACTTTGAATGCTAAACGAATATCGTGAGATGTGTGTCTATTTTATTTAATCTGAATTGAAAAAAGCACTATAGAACTTTAGGATAAAATGCCTAATTTGATGATATTTGTTAAATGATTTAAATTATAGCATGCCTTAGGTTTCCTACCTAGATTGCTATTACTTGAATCAATCTAAGGTCTATTGCCGACCTAGATTTGTAAATTTTATGTGTTCAGGATTCTAAACGGATAACTAATGTATTAGAACTAGCAGATAACTTTCTGGAGTGATAAAGAGAATTTATGCGTCTAAACATAAATAAAACCTTCCCTTAATGAACTTGTGTCTCAATACACTAAACATCTTCTTTGGTGTGCAAATTGTCATGGTGAGAACTCGTAGTTGATTAGGAAACGGTAGTGGTAATCAGCAGCCTGAGCCATGTGCAGTCGAGCATGCACCAGGGGCAATGTCTGCGCAAGAACCAACCACGATGGCAGGAGTCCAAGCAATGATTCAGGAAATCATGGACGAATAGAGAGAGGAGATGAGATAACTATTTTGTGATAATAGGGACGAACCCACTACACCTACTATGCAAACTGAGTTGAACAAAGGACAGTCTAAGGAAGGAAACCATAGTCGGACTGTTAGTCAAGTTGAGCCATGAATGGTGGAAGAAAACATCCGGAGGGAGGAAACGATGGGAATGGATGCAAGTATAAGGAATTCATGGCATCCAAGCCACCAAGATTTTTGGAAGTCCAAAACCGGTTGAATTCATGGCTGGATCTCTGAGATGGAGATGATATTTGAGAGTTGAGATTGTAGCAACGGACAGAAGACCGTTCTCGTGGTCAATCAGTTGAAGACAAGAGTATTAAGCTAGTGGAAGTTGTTAGCTGATACCATGCTCAAGGGAGAAGCCATTCATAAGACTTTCTTGTGCAACTGAAAACACATTACTATTCTGAGCAAGATCTTCTGGATATTAACAATGAATTCCAGAACCTTAAGAAAGGTAAGATGAGCGTCAGCGAGTATGCTGCAACTTTTACCAAGATGATTAAGTTGGTTCCTTACTTGGTTCCTATGTAGAAAAAAGATAGTGAGAGTGAATCCTCTTGAAAGAGAAACATTTGTGGTGTACGGGGACAAGCTTCGAGTGAACTCTGGAATTATCTCCACGATAAAGGCGAGAAAGTATTTGGCCAACGGATGTACATCATGTCTAGCATTCGTGTACATATCTTTCCCATAAAACGAAGGTAGCCAAAAAATAAATACTTTTGTGTCCAAGATTATTAATGCGGATTTCTTTCTCTAGACAAATTTTATATCTAAGAGCACCGCATTGTCATCTTGCAATTCCATTTGCAATGCCATCTATTAATTTTATATGCCACATATGTTCTTGCAAATATAGCAAGCGTTGTAAAGTATTATTTAATTTTAAATATTGCTTTTCATTTTATGTTTTATTTATTCAAATTATATATATATATATATATATATATATATATATATATATATATATATATATATATATATATAGTATTATTTAATTTTAAATATTGCTTTTCATTTTATGTTTTATTTATTTAAACTATATATATATATATATATATATATATATATATATATATATATATATATATATATATATATAATTTGAATATATCATTCATGGTATATAAGTTTAGGTACTAAACACACCATAATACGTCGTTTTGTTTCATATATTCATTATAATATTCTTAAACTTCAACCCCTAACTTGATTTACTTTTAAAATTTTTGAAATTTCACTATTATCTTTATCTTATATCACATTTTTTTTTGTCGAACACGTACTAAGCTATATATATTGTAGTTAAAAATGAAAATTATTCAATAATAAGATAAATGTATAATTTATAAAAATCATAGAAGTAAATCAAGTTAGAAGTTGAATTATAATAACATTGGACAATTATAATGTATTATATGATACCAAACAACATAGAATGATGAGTTTCGGTATATCTAAGCGTATATACCATTAAGGGTATATTCGATTTTCATATATATATATATATATATATATATATATATATATATATATATATATATATATATATATATATATATATATATATATATATATATATATATATATATATTAGAAGCTTGGAATTACGTTCTATGTTTAGCATATCAATTTAATTTTATCTTATTTACTAAATAATAAATGAATATTATTTATAATAATCAAATTTATGTTTATTTATTATTGAGTAAATATTAATATTGAATATATATATATATATATATATATATATATATATATATATATATATATATATATATATATATATATATATATATATATATATATATATATATAGTGTTGTAAAACTCTTCGAGTTGGCTGATTACTCAGCCGAATACTCCCTACTCGGCCCTTTACCGATGAGAGTTACAGAATTCGAATACTCCCTGATTGACACCTTACTAAAACGAGCAGTGTCTTAAAACTCAGCCAGATTTTTGATACTTAATGATTTCTTATTTAACACACAAACATATAATTATTATTACATATATATATATATATATATATATATATATATATATATATATATATATATATATATATATATTAAATTTTCAGTAATTATTCACAAAGTTTGGCCAATATGTATTTTTTAGTTTTTGTTTATTCATATGTATCTAATTTTGTTATATATTCTAGACAGCTTATGGTTTAGACATATATGATTTCTCTAAAAATATTTCTACATGAATTACCAAATCTGAGTACTCCTTAAATACTCTCGAGTACTAGCTACTGGGCAGTCGGCCGAACAGGTACCAAGTAACGAATTCTACAGCATTGTGTGTGTGTGTGTATATATATATATATATATATATATATATATATATATATATATATATATATATATATATATATATATATAGTTGGAACGAAAAAAATAACATATGGATAGTTTTGACGAAAAATTAAAAATAAATACGATGGTCGCAATGAAAAAATTGAACATGAATAGTTGGGACAATAAATTGACATATAGATAGACTGATTGAAAAACTAATGCATGGACAGTCTGAGCAAAAAAAATTACCTAAGGATAACCGACCGAAAACTATAAGACAACGATAAATTGAACGAAAAATAACCCGCTAATAGTACGAACGAAAAAATAACACATGGATAGTTCGGACGAAAAAAATAACTCAAAGATAGTCGGAACAGAAAAAACATGGATGGTTCGAACTAAAAAATAAACAAAGATAGTCGGAACGATACACATGAATAGTCATAATTTTTTTATTGAAAAATACATAGAATACAATCGTTTGTAAAATTAAAGATACCATTATATATAAAAAAATGTTTTCTAAAACTCAATTAATTAAAAAGAAAATACTATAATTAAATATAACAACAATAATAATAATAATAATAATAATAATAATAATAATAATAATAATAATAATAATAATAATAATATGACAAGACAAAAAAATAACAAAAAATCAAATCAAAATAGGTTTATTTAAGGCAAATCGAAAAGAAGGTTTGTATTTCAAGAGGATATGTAAAACAACATTCTATAAAAATTGACATGACGTGCTTGAAAGTAGGGGTGAGCATAATAACCGAAAAACTGAACCAAAACCAAATTAACCGATATAACCGAACCATTTTAAAAACCGTTGGTTCGGTTTCTAATTTTTGTTAACCGATAACTAACGGTTTGGTTATGGTTTTATAGATTAACCGAACCACTAACTTTATATTTTAATATATAAAAATTATAGATTATATATAAAATAATATAGTCAAACTTATTTAAGATCCATTAAAATTTTAAAAATATAATCCAATAATCCTTACTTATCAGGAGACGAACGAACAATCAAATCATCAAAGGCTGATCACGCAGACACACACAATCTTTCAATCATTCATTCAGTTAGATTATTAATTAATGTTGTACTTCCTAATCGGCTAATTCTACAATTTGTAAACATTATTCACAATTAGTTTAATCTTCACACTCATAATTCTAATCGAGGGCTTCTCACACCGTTAATCCTAATCAAAGATTATTTGGACTTTATAGTCATATTCGAAAGATTTTTTTTACTTTATAATCAAGACTTCTAGGTAAGTTAAGTTTTTGGTTTTTCAGTACTCTGTGATTATTAAGAATGTATTTTTTTTGAATTTTTTGGCTTTTTTTATTTACTGTTTTTTACTTAATCACATTAAATGTATATGAGTGATTGACTTTTTTTTTTATCCAATAACACATAATATGAATGTTTGGCTCTTTTATTTTATAGTTTTGATTTAATCGTATTAAACGTGTATGAATGTTTGGCTTTATTTTAATATTAATATCAATTATCAATATATGAAATTATTAATGTCAATTTTTTCAATGTTATATATTTTTATTGAATGTTTTGATTTTGAATGTGACTATGTGTTATCTCACTCTAAGTATTAATGGTACACATTTTGTTCTATTACTATAAGTTAGGTTACAAAGATTGGCGTCGAGAACTTTTTGGTATTCTATTTTCATTTTTTTGTCAATATACTTTCGTCGTTTATATTATTTTGAACATTACGGTTAACCAATATTAATCATTAACCAAAACCGTTAACCGATAAAAACCATTAATCATAACCAATATTAACCATATCCAATGGCTACCAAAATCTATTAACCAATCATAATGGTTATGATTCGGTTTTAACCAATAACCGAACCAAACTGCCCCGTACATACCCCTACTTGAAAGATAAATAAAACTTCATTGATGTGAATGGTCTAATTTACTTTGACACATTGGTGATGTAATAATTTAAAGTTTGAGCGGTAAACATGGCCTTTATTGCTCTACTAATGGTGTGATTTTTCTATTTTGACGGTGGATCGGATTATTGGGGATTTTCGTAAATGATGTTTACCATTCCATATAGTTTAGTATATTAGTTTGAGCTTAAAAAAATATCATAAATATGTGATATATATTGTAAATGTAACCACTATATCAAGTTATCATCTTAACAACCATACACTGACGCGAAAATGTTTATTTTTCCACTTCAAGCCTAGGGCCCATAATTGAATAACTAGAGATATAATCATAGAAGTGTGGCTTTTCTAGTTGGCAAAGGGTGTTACCGTTTGAAAGGGTGAATATGGCCATGAAGATTAATGGTGAATGTCGAGAAAATCCATAACAATAGGCTGGATGGGTCATAACGGGATCAAAACAAATTATTTATTTATGTGTGTATTGGTTATTTTGTGACCTTTATTATTATTTTTTATTTTTTAAAATTCTACAAATATAGCATAAGACTTCACTAAAACTATAATATTAAAGATAACTATTTATTTAATAAGTTTTATGTTTTTCTACACTTTGAATGGTTTTAACCACATTTGATTGGTTTCTATCGTACCGAAAGAGAAACCATTAATCTATTTAATAAAAGGCCACTTTGATTGGTTTCTATTGTAGCTAGTTGTTTTATTAACAATTTAATGTTTAATATACTACTGATAAAATATAAATATAATTTTGGGGTCTCAAGATATTATAAAGGTAAATTGAGTAATCTAACTATTTTTTTAGGTTTTTTCTTTAAAAATATAACATTTTTTTAAAACTAACCATTTGATCCGAAATGGGTCATTTCGGACCCGACAACCGACCTAAGTCCTATAATATAGCCCAATGGTAATATATACAGGTCCCACACACAAAAAAATCTGGAATGCGTGTTCCAAAATTTGTAGATCCGAAACATGATCTAATCCGCATTTCAGACCAAATATTCAGCATGAATTCGTAAAACCAAGTAAGTTCTACATTTTTAGTTACTTTGCATTTGATTTTCTAAAACGATTTACGTGTTCTGGAATTGTCCGGAATGATCCGCAATATGGGGAACAACTCCGAAATATCCGGATTATCCTTTTTTTTAATCTTTTTCTCATTGTACGTTTATGAAACTCATGTAAATATTTTGTAATGTGTTTCAGATCGGTTGTTATAGTCCGAAAATTAGGTATTATAGGGGTTTCAGAATGGTAATGTAGGTCCAGAACACGATGAATGTGGTCCGGACCCGATGATCTATTCTGGAATGATGATCCAGAATAACTATACTTATAATTTTTTTTAAAGTATTGTTTAATAACTCATGTTAGTCCAAAGATGAGTTTGCATAGATGTTAAAAAAAGTGGGTTTTACGGACGACAAAGTTGTGGTCCGGAACCCGATAATTTATTCTAGAATGATAATCCGGAATAACTATACTTATAATTTTGTTTAAGTATTCTTTAATAACTCATGTTAGTCAAAAGATGAGTTTGCATAGATGTTAAAAAAAAAGGTTTTACAGATGACAAAGTTGCATTCCATTTATATGAGCTTTCGAAATTGTGTCTGATAAAGGTAAAATCGAAAAACCATATTTTTATAATTATAACTAGAGGGTATGCCCTCGCGTTGCTAGGGGTCGGGAAGTTTTTTTTTATTGTTTTCTTGGTTGTTTCAGATTTCACAGTTTGTGTTTGTTTATGAGAATTTTTTTTAGAATATACATAAGGGACGAAAGTTGATAAAATATAGAAACTATGGTGGTTAGATGTTGAAAAACGAAAATTAATATTAGAGAAGGGACCAAAATTGCCAAACTGTAGAAAAAATTATGGCTTACTGTAATTAATATTAGAGAATTGACCAAAAGTGTCAAGTTGTAGAAAATGGACGAATGTTGACAACTATGGTGGTTAGATGTTGAAAAACGAAAATTAATATCAGAGAAGTGACCTAAACTGCCAAGTTGGAGAAAATTTTATGGTTTATTGTAATTAATATTAAAGTATGGACCAAAATTGCCAAGTTGTAGAAATTATTGTAGCCAAATAGTGTAACATTAAAGAATAAAAGACCAAATGTATTAGCATCTCAAACAATTGTTGCCAAAGTTTGAAGAAGAAAACTTTACTATTCAAAAAAAAAAGGTCCAATAGGAAACAGTTATTGTTCCTAGAGGAACCCTCTATTAATCTATATATAAATTTATTTTTACGATAATGTTTTAAAATGTTCATGTAATCTTGTTTTTTCAGATAAAATACGAAGATGTTGAATTTCAAAATATGATAAAAAATAAACAAGAAAAGGCACCCATAAAATTAAGAAAGAAATATGAAGTGGTGTTAAAACTTAAATTGAAAGCAGATAAGACTCCGAAAGATGGCAGCGGAGCAAGTGCAGACAAACATGTTATGATAGACTAGGTGTATTTTTTTTTGTTATGGATATGTTTGACCAAGTTTTTTTTATTATTAAATACTTTTATGCATATTGGTTTTAAATAGTATATTAATATAATTTAGGTATATTTTATTTTCAGTTTCCAACATCCAGTGACTCGAATGATAAGGATGAGTTGCTTATAGAGTATGTTATACCATATCTTGAAGACAAGCAACAACATCTTGTTGATGCGACTGCATTAGAAATGATTTGTGATTATCAACTTGCTAAACAACGAATGGTAATACTGGAAATCCCATTACCGCCTTCACCGGCTGAGGACCGGATAAAAGTAGCATTGTATAACATGCAAATGCTCCTCATTACCATGTCTAAACATATACAACAATTTGTGAATAGAATGGACATCATCGAAGAAACACGTAGGACAACTCCAACAATAGAAGATCGAGTCGAATTAAATGATAATGGTTTCAAACTAATTGAGACCTACATGAAATTGTTTGAAAATCATGTAGACACGACTAGTTTGCATCGGATGTAAGTTCGCAGTTATTGGCTAGAAATGAAATCTAATTTTAAATCATGGAATTGACTCCTATATGGATATTGTAATGTCTTTTGAAACTAAATTTTGTAAAAGTAACGGAATGATTATCTAAAATGACAATTATCATTTTTTCATTAACATTATTGCAAAGAGGGTTATAAATCCTAATACATAGTTAGATTGGTTTCCAAAAATTAGGAAATTTTAAGGGATACATATTTTGCTCTTGGTCAATAAAATCTCCTCTAATTCTAACAACGTCTATTAGACGGTTCCATTTTGCACGAAGTTTATTGATCTCTGCATTTGCATTTTTAATGTACTTCTTAGCTTGTTTCACTTCTTTCATAGCTTCAGCAACCAATTTTTCTTTTTCATTTACTTGTTCCACTAAATCGTTTGCACGTTGATTTAGTGTGCAACTTCTTTCAAAGTCCCTTTCATTTGCTTCTCCAGTATCCATCATAGCTTAGAAAAACATCATCATACATTTTATCCGAGAATTGGAAATCTGGGCCTTCTAGAAACGGGTTATTATTTAAAAAACATAACAATCTTCTTTTTTACAATGCAAAACCCCATCATGAGATGAACTCATTCCAATTTTTTTTAACGTTGAGGATGCTTGCTAGGTGCATTTTAAAGTCCAAAAGCAATGTTTGGAACAAGGGTCTGAAATAGCTGGTTCGGAACATGGCTCTGAAATATTATCAGTAATCTATGACATTTATAATTCGGAATCACTACACATATGTCAGGAATCTATGACTTTTATTCACTATGACTACACATATTTTAGGAATCTATGACAATTTATGTTCCGAATTTAGGGTCCGAAATAACAATTCCGAAATGTGGCTTCAGAATGTGTTTCCGGAATAGTGTTAGGAATTATAACCATTATATAAAGGAATTCATGCATCCAAACTTTTTACCTTGTTAAATTTAATACTAAAATTTCATTTCTTATAATCCAAAGAAATAACATACTGTGAGTATGACTCTCAAGGTATTATAAGGATATCAACGACTAGAAATAAACCTGGACGACTTTTTTACGCTTCTCCTAAAGACGTATGTGGGTTAACCTTTTATTTTTTTTCTTTGAATTAATATTAATTTACACAATATACGTCATGTGTTTGATCTTAAATTTTTAGGGACCACAGTCTGGGTTTATCTATTGGTTGACAAAGCAAACGACAATAATTCATTGATAATCAGTAACTTATTTCAATCGAAGAAGAAACTTAAAACCTAAAATATGCACTTGAAGATAGTGTTAATTTGTAGTTGAATTTTCTTTTTTGGAATTGTTGTATACAAGTTGTAAGCTTTACGTTCATCAACTACGTTTCTGTAACGCTTATTAATTTTTTTAATACGTAATGTTTGATTGTTTGTTAGTATTACTATGTCACTTGTAAATTAACTTTTTTTTATATCTTTGGAATATTTAACAAATATTAGGGCAATAATAATATTTTTCATTACACACTGCAAATTAATCACAAACATAATTAGTTGCAATTAGATTGGCAATAAAAATTCCATCAAAAGGTCTAGTATTTCCTATTCTGATGGAGGGGGAAGAGAGTGCACTGTTTGTGTCTTGTAGGCAGTCTGAAACACATCAGCCCAATAATATATATGAACCATATCAAGTAATTCATGGTTGTTAGAATGACGTGATGCCGCAATAGCATTCCCGCACGCTATACCCAAACTATGTCATTTCTCACATGAACATGTATGATGATTAAAATCAACAACACAAGTTTTTTTTAAATCAAAAACTCGATAAATGTCGGACGGGAGCGGAGACAGGATCTCTGGCGGGAACTTTGTTGCTTGCCACCGAACAGACTTTTGAATCCTTTTATGAAGCACCATTTCAGCATACGGGGTGAGTACGGTAGTCAAATTCGCTGGAAAGTAAATATGATCAAATAAGGTTCTTGTAAAAGTAATTAAATAAATTTAATATTTCACCCGGTATTTTACCTGCTATTAAACTGCGTTCAACAAAAGTCCATTACATGTAGTCACAAATTGCCTCGATAAGCATTATTATCGATACATTGCGTTGATTTACCGATAACACCAAACCTTTTTAGGGAATATCAATGTTGACTGCATTCCAACAGATGTTAGGGAAATTGGCTCTTGCCCATTTCGCATTACCGATGTTGGCAAGCACTTCACGAGCATCAATGTTTAGCCAACGAAAGTTTTCTTCAAAACCAGACACAATATATGAGTTGGATGTCATCCAGAGCCAAGATTGTAGTGTTCCGCTAGAGACACCTCTTGTGCGCATATACTTGAACACACTTTTGGAAGTATACCTTGATAAGAATCAGGGAATACATGCTCTATGCAAGAACTACCCATATTTGTTATGAACGATACATCCCTACCCAATCTCAGAGCTTTTGTTAACCTCGTAAGGAACCAGGTACAACAATAGAGATTATTTTCCATGGTCAAACCAAATGCTATAGGGATGGTCAGCTTGTTCCCGTCGATAGCAACCACTACACCTTCAAAATCTCTATAATTCAACCAAGTAATTCGTAATTATTTCTTATACTTAGCCTTTTATTATGAGTTGGAGAGATGCTTGGCCTTTTATTTCTACACCTTCAAAATCTCTATAATTCAATTTTCTTGTGATGCATTGTGCGGTCAGTACTTCACTCCAAAACAACTCTAATATTAGATGTAAATTAGATTATAACCCGTGAAACTCACGGTTAACAAAGTAAAATAGCATAGAAATTATAAAAATAGTAATCGTTAATTATAAATAAGCATATAGTTATATTTATATGAAATTTGATGTTTTGTCCATAATTCTATCATTTTTATTTTTATATAATATTTAAAATGGTTTTAAAATATATAAATTATGTTCTCTAAGTCGATATTAATGATAAAATCAACATGTTCTACAATGGAATATAAAATTTAATAGAATGAGAAAAACAAATACATCGTAATATCATTGCTGATTTAAAATTAGAAGGTTAGTTAATGTAAGAACCATACTTCAACACAAAATAAAAAATAAATTACAAATCAAAATGATGAACAAATATGTACTCTCAATAATAAAAACTATATTATAAAGAAAAAAATTGTACTGTTTTTCTATAAATTACAAAACACTTTCTCTAGACACTGACAAATTAAAATCAACTTAATACAAGCTAAATTAATAATTTAACTCATTGTTATTTTTTCAATATATATAATGATGATATTTGTTCAAACACCTACACTTTTTCCTTCTTTTACTCATTTAATTTTGTAACGTCCCAAAAACTCATAGTAAAATTTTCATTTTTAAATCAATAATCCATACAAATAAGTTGTTTCAAAACCGATCAATGTGAATATATTATTTAAGCATCAAAGTAAATATTATAAATTATCAATGCGAAAAACTCTAGGGGGTGTTTTGTAGTAATGTTGGGCCCTTACCTTTCGTACCGGAAGTACCTAAAACCATAGACATAAAACCGTAAGCACAAAGCTTAGTGAACTCCCAAAAATACCTCATAGCATACATATATATCAGTCAAAACATACCTGGGTCTATTTCACCCCCCTTCGATCTCTTTCAACTGGTACTGGGTACGTTTCACCCCCTTCGGTCTCTTTCAACCGGTA
The DNA here is from genome assembly GCF_002870075.4 of Lactuca sativa. Lineage (NCBI taxonomy): Eukaryota > Viridiplantae > Streptophyta > Magnoliopsida > Asterales > Asteraceae > Lactuca > Lactuca sativa. The sequence goes on from NC_056627.2 coordinate 243,208,102, forward strand.
CTAAGTCTATTTCACCCCCTTCGTTTTCTTTCAACCGGTATTGAGTCTATTTCATCCCCTTCGGTCTCTTCCAACCGTTATCAGGTCTTTTTCACCCCTACAGCTAGCATATAATCATATCAACAAGAGTCACAGAGACAACAAGAATATATAGGTATAACAGGAAATTGTCACGAAGACAACTATCATCCAACAAACATAATCCAGTGGGCCTACGTTAGTGCCTTCTACCTACGAGTATAGTGGAGGAACTCACCTCTCAGTCTGAAAGATCGTGGAACTGGACACTACTCTGAATATCAGCTCTACTGGTCACTTATTCATTGGAACATGACCAAACTTAACTTATAATCAAAATACCCAAAATACTCCTCAGGCAACCTGGTAAAAACAGTTCAATGTCGAAAAGTCAAAAATTCAACCGAGTCAACTCAACTGAGTACGCCGAGCGTACTCAGCTTGTACGCTTAGCGTACTCAAGTCTTGACCATAAATGAGGTTTTGACCTCGTACGCCCTGCATACGATAACATACGCTCATCGTATGTTCAACCATCATTTCCTTCTATTAAGAGCTTAATCCCTTAAGCTCTTTCGTCCAAATTCCAGATCTAATCCTCAAATGATGTCCTTAACCATAAAGTTTCCAACTTTATCGTCTTGCATGGCTATTAAGTGCTTAATACCAAAACCGTAACTTCTTAACTCTTTAAGACATCCTAGCTCATGCATGGTGTAACAGCCCGGAAATTTAGATAAATTTTTTCATTTAATATTTAAAAATTACAACCATGTTTTGTTTTCCCAAATTCCATTACATAAACTTATGTCCATAAAATCAGAGTGTCACAGCTAGTATTTTAGCTAGGAAATCCTATTCCGGTGTAACCATTCAACTATTGTAAATCTTATACTCTAAGTAGATCTCACTCAATGCTCATATAGATTCATCAATAATGTTCATCAAAGAGTCTGAAAACCCTAAGAATCCCGGGTTAAGTCCATTCTGGACTAGAATTTTCTTATTGGGCCTAATGGACCAATAAGCACCCAATTCAACCTCATTGGACTTAGAAACCCTAATCGGACCAAATTCATAAATCAAAAACATTTTGGGCCATTTGGGTTTAGAATGATTCATTATAACCCTAACGGGCCTTATTGGGCCATAACTAATTCAATTAACCTTAGTGAACCATAAGCCCCTCTCTTTTATTCTAGTTGGGCCGTAACCCATCTAAGGAGCCCATTGGACCGAAAAATAATGATTGGGCCTTATAGTTTCGAACCAATGCTAGAATTGGACCCAAACTACCCTATCCTTTCTCCTAGCCCAACACCTTCGGCCCATGAGTAAAAAAAAAAAAGGAAATGGAGTTGACTTTGGAGTGCCACCTCCATAAAATCCAACATTCATCTAGGCTTTAAACCATCATGTATTCATGCTAGCCCTTTCACCATCTCTCTCCCCTCTCCTCTTCTATTCTTGGCCGAAGACAAACAAACACACACACACACACACACACTACACTAAACTCTCTCAAACACTCTCACGGATCATCCTACACCTTCCTCCAAAATTCTCAAGATTTGCTTGTGGTTCAAGAAGGTTTCACAAGACAAGCATCACTCCTTGGTAAGTCTTTATATATCCAAGTTCATAACTCTATTCTCATGATTGGATCACTCTTTTAAGCAAGTTTTTTTTTGTGATTTTGCTTCCTAGAAATTCTTAAGTTCGAAATCCACTCAAGAAAGCTTTCTAGGACCAAAATCTTCTTCATTTCTTCTTCAAAATTGAAACATCAAAGCAAAGGTGTGTTCATACCCCGTTGTTTTTGGTTTTCATATAATTTTTGGGTGAGAATACAAGTAAGATGTTTAGATCTATGTGTCATATGCATGCTTTGTGTGAATTCTTAGTTTATTTGGTAAAAATGTGTTAGATCTTAGCAAATATCAAAATTTTAAGTATTATTTAGCAAAGATCTATGAACTCTGACATTATATACATCACATTATCAAGTCAAAAGTGATCACATGTTTGACACAAAAGATTTCAACAAAAACCTTGTTAAAGGTCAAAATTGTCAAGAAAGTAAAAGTTAAGGGCAAAAAGTGTCATTTATGTTTTTATAAGGGCCAAACAGGTTTTACATGTATAAAAAGGTATTTTTATTAAACGTACTTTAAAAAAGGCCAAAAATGGTAATTTAAGCTTAATGGGCCAAAACTTTTGGGCCTCACTGTTGCGGGCCCAATTTGCGGAAAAAATGAGTTTTGGTGTTTAAAAATGTCATTTTTCCAAAGTTTGAGTCATAAATGTAAATAAACCAAATTTAGAGGTGAAAATATCATTTATTTTCAAATTGGACCAAAAATGTAAAGTTTTCCAAAAATGGGGCCGAAAGTGTAAAGTTTTACAAATAAGGGGTTGAAAATGTATTTTTCTGCAAAATAGGGTTCTAAATGTAAAAATATAACATTTTTGGTTAAAACCGTAAATTTATAGACATTTGGGACAAAATTGCAAACTTTTATAAATTATGGACTAAAGTGTCATTTTTACAAAACATTGGGCCTAATTTAAAATTTTGAGAATTGTTGGCCAAAAACGTCGTTTTTACAGAAAGAGGATTTCTATCACCAATCTATCGATCTTCAAGTCAAAACAAACAACGAAATAAAACAAAACGAACGAAATATGTCGATAACCAATTATTGGGCTTAATATTCATGATACTTGACCGTTGGGCCCTAAGGGCCCAACTAAGTGTAAATTGAGCCCAATGTCTTCCATGACATGTTTATTGGGTCTCACGACCCACTTGCATGTTAGTTTAGGCCTGATTTATGGACTACATGTTTATTGGGCCTTTGTGGCCCATTTTCATGCCTATTGGGCCTAAATTACCCTTTTATTATGTTATTGGACCTTGTGGCCCATTTACATGTTAATCGGACTTGGAATGAAGATTCACATACTTGTAAATCGTAAATATACCTCTACATAGTTAGTCCCCAAATAAACCTTTCAATATTTTTCTCTTCGGAGGTGATCATTCTGGGACACAGAAGAGATAGCTCGCTAAACCTGGATATGTACGCGTCGATGTTGGAGTTTTGGACCGTGAGGTTCCAAAACTCTTGCTCCATCTTCTGAATCTCACCTCTAAGACTGTATTCAAAATATGACCAACATGTGTCCGAGAGTGATCACAGCGGGAGATGAATCCGAAATCCTACCCCACTCTCCAATAATTCTAGGGAATCCGAACATAATTAAGTAAAAATACTATGAGAATAATTAAAATATGGCTTATATATGCACTCTCATGTAGTCAGTATGGCTGGTTTCCACCACCCTGGAGATCCCTACTTTCCCCATCAGGGAAATAACGGATGGCTAGAGGAGTTCGACGAGGAACCTGAAGAGGAGCCTGAAGAGGACCCTGAGGAAGAAGAAATTGAAGAGGAACCTGCGGAACCTGTGGTAGACGATGGTGAAGAAGAGTCTGATGACGACAGCGATGATGATTCGGATGCCGAGTTCGAAGTCCTCAACCCACCATACCCAGTGAGGGTGTCGGCTCACTGAATGGGCCCGGGTGGCCCTACAGCCCCCTAAGGTATCGACATTTGGAGGTGGAGCAGGCAACAGGGACAGCGGCCCCCGTTTGGCATGGCACGTGAGCTCTATGACTTGAGGGAGGGAGGACCGGCGGATCGACCACTTCCAATCGTGGTGAGACGATTGAGGGATACTGGCGATCTGGCTCAGAGCAACACCGATCAGATGCACCAGATGCGGACTAGGGTTGTGCGGGTGGAGCGGGAAACGTGAGAGGTTATCCGAGAGTTCCACATGAGACAGGTGAGGTGGGAGACTCGACTTCGAGTCGCAGAGCGACAGGTGGCTCGCCTCCAGAGAGCATCCACTTCCTCAGCACCATCCCCTGACACATCCCATCATGACTAGGACCAGCCGTATCTTTCTTCAGTATTATGTTATGTGATCTACGCTATGTACTATCGACTCTATGTTTAAGTGATTACACTACTCATAGGGTCGTTATGCTGCTGGATTTTATAGTTCTATGTACTATATGCCTTCTGGCAAATTTTCATGTATCAAAACTATTAGTATTAATGAAAATGCTTTATGTTTTATCATGACATTGTTATCAGCTATGTGTTTTACTTCCATGTTTTATGTCAATGTGTGTAATTACTTAAGTACCAACTATACGCCTAGTGTACAGGATCACAAACTCGCAAAAACCATAGGTACTCAACATCCTTCCGTTCCATGACAGAAATATGCCTCAAAGACCCAACCGCGGAAACAACGCAACACCAACCCCCCTGGAAATAAACTCGGTTGCATTCCAGGCAGCGGTGTCCACTGTGGTCACTACAGCAGTTGTGCAGATTCACAATGGAATCAACGGAGAAGGCAACAGGCAGGGAGCCAGAAGCACAAACCAAGGGACAAACCACGAAGTCGCATGGCCATGCACTTACAAGGATTTCACCAACGCCAAACCTCGGACCTTTAATGGGACGGGAGGTGTCATAGCTCTGAAAAGATGGATTGAGAAAGTAGTGTATGCCTTCGAAATCTGCGGGTGTCCGGATGAATGAAAGGTCAAGTTCGCAGCCTGCACGTTCATGGACCAAGCTCTCTCTTGGTGGAATGGCCACATAGAGGCCATGACACTCCCAGTGGCGAACGCGATGCCTTGGGAAGAGCTGAAGGAGATGACGCTAGCAAAATATTGTCCTAGAGGTGAGATTCAGAAGATGGAGCAAGAGTTTTGGAACCTTACGGTCCAAAACGCCAACATCGATGCATACATGTCCAAGTTTAGCGAGCTATCTCTTCTGTGTCCCAGAATGATCACCTCCGAAGAGAAAAATATTGAAAGGTTTATCTGGGGACTGACTGAGCCTAATCGTACTTTTAACAATTTGAACTTATGTATTTTAACAATGTACTTAATGTGAACAATGCTAGTTGTATTATGTAATGTTGGTGATGATCGTGTTATGATTCTTGTATATTCATTGTGATGATTATTCAATTGTTAGTCACACGAGCCCCTGGACGTTTCCGCCGTCTGCTTCGGGGGTGTGACACAGAGTATCCAAAACAATGAACGCAAAAATACTGGCGCGTGCATGCTACACCATCAAGTCGGGACGTTGCCCTTAGAATCAGAAGTATCTGAAACACCCAACAAGACAGTAAGCAAACGCTTGGTGAGTTCCCAAAATACACAAAACATAGAACCACATAATGTCATGCAACATATATACATAGGATTGCCATGTACTCCCTCTGTGGTCTTCACGCAGAATGCCATGGGCTATCCCCACGGTATTATATCCATGGACCATGGGTTCCCCTCATGGTCTTTACCAAGTGCCATGGGCTCCCCTATGGTCTTCACATAAGTCATAACATGCCAAATAAAAAAACCATTGCATATTCAACTATTGAAACCTTATAACAAGTAATGGGCCGACATTGGTGACTTCGACCCATTGGTATAATGAGAAGACTCACCTCACTCGGTTGAAAACAATAGCTGTTCGACTATCAATCAAAAATATCATACTGTAAGAATATACAAATAGCCCTAATTAGGATTATGACACAACCTAGACAAGGGCCCAAAATCCTAAGTCCAAGTCCCTCCATGATGGCCCAAAGGTCTCTCCTTCCTTAACGGGCCCAACATCAAAGTCCAAAACCATAGTGAGCCACAAGGCCCAAAAGGCCCAATCATGCCAACTATAGCCCAAACTAGAACAAAAGTCCAATAATTTCGAATAGGTCCAGACCCAAGGCTGAATAGGGCCTATTAAGCTTACAAGCCCAACGAAGCCCAAACTTATCCGGGGTGCGTACGCCCAACATACCACATCAGTACACTTAGCATATTGATTCCTTTTGGTCGTACGCGCAGCGGACGCATCCTTACGCCCGACGTACAAACAGCCCATGCACAAAAGTCCATTAAGTGCTTAATACTTGAGATCTTAATGTCTAACTCCAGATCTGAGTCTATTAAGATGTCCTAGGGCATAAATTTGGCAACTTTATGCCCTTGCATGCCACATGGGACCCCAATGCCTCATTTTTCCCATTAAGACCACTTTTAAGACCATAAACTCATGCATGGTCCCAATACAACCTTCAAGATAGCATTTTTATGCATCAAGCATGTCCAAGGAGCCTAGATTTAACATTTCTAGTCTCTAGAGTTGCTCAAACTCACAAAAGAGGGTCCATAAACCAAAAATGGACTTCACAACAAACCCTAACTCAAACTAGCAAAAGAGATGGCAAGGTCTAGACTTTTTACCTCCAAGAGTGCCTCAAGATAAACTAGATAAAAGATCCAGAAGCTCAATAAAATCCAAGACTTGATCACCACCTTCTCTTTCTTGTAATCCCACTAAAACGGCCACCAAAACACTTTTAAGCTCAAAGATTGCACTCTCACGCAAATCTAGGGATTTGGGACGATAATAGACTATGGAGGCTATCTAGCGTAAGGTACAAGCAACATAAGAGTGTTTAAATAAGGTTCTTACCCTAAAATTACGGTTTTAGTATTGAGCCACATACGCCTCACGTACTACTTGGTTCGCCCAGCGTACGTGGTGCATACCCGCGACCAACCTTCCCTAGTACTCTAAGTGTACACCTATGTACGCCTAGTGTACGTAGGGACCCTATTTGCAAAGAAAATGTAACACCCATAAAAATCAAGCCAATTTAAAACTTTTTCAACCAATTAAAACCATTAATTATTAAAACTATTTTGATATCTGGGATACTCAAACTTCTTCTCATTCCAAGCTTCTAAAACTCCAAGCTTCTTCAATCAAAAGCACCAAAAGCACATTTTAGCCTCTCAAACACTCAAGAACAAGGTTTAGATTGATTAGGGTTTCTTCTGGCCGTCAAAAGGTGGTAAGGGGGCTAGAGAAAAGCACTTAAGGTCCTTTAAATATGGTGCAAACCCTAAAAATTAAGGTTTCCATGTACAACCTCTACTCATCGAGTCAGGGTCCTTCGACTTGTCGAGTAGGAGTCAATAATCACACGGGATGACTAGGTTCGACACGACGAGTTGGGGCCTCCAACTCATCGAGTTCCCTCAATAAAATGAATAAAAAGGTTTTAAAATATATCTGGGAGTCGGGCTGTTACAATTCTCCCCCACTTGAACTAGAGTTCGTCCTTGAAGCTTGTTGCGGTAAATAACTTGAGGTAATGCTGCTGCATCTCTGCCTCCAGCTCCCAAGTCCACTCGGATCCTGTCACACCCCCATACCGGAACGGCGGAAACGTTCGGGGGCAGATGACGTCATGTACAATATCACAACAATTGCATAATAGTAATCAAAGTACAACACCTATTACATTGATAAAGTGTAGTTTTACATTCGTGTTCAAATCGTATACCTGACACCAAAATATATAGCAAAAGCTAAAAGACATGAGTCTATGAAGCTCCATCTTCTCAAAACTTGTGGTTACCTGGTTACTGATTTCCTGAGAATACATGTAGTTTTGAAAAGAGTGTCAATAATTAAGTTGGTGAGTTCATAAGCATGTTTGTAGTTGAAATCTGTCATTTGTTCCTTGAGAGTGTAAGTATGTTTCCTAGAAAATCCCATATTTTCTATTGTAATGTGTTGTAGTCTTAATACCCTAAGACCAAAACGTGTAAATGATATTGTACTCTGAGATAGTATATTGTAGTTTTAATTCACATAAAACCATGAAAAGTATGTTTTCTCTGTACTGGAATAGTATTCTATATTTGTACTTGTATAAATACTATGTAATTGTAAATGCATGGATTCACAAGTTGTACTTGTAAAATACTATATTATAGTTTTATAATATAATAAACCTGTGTGAAGTTGTTTACTTATTCATACACTAACCGTACCGTTCAATACCAAATTGTGAGTTATCATAAGCATGCTTGATGACCTGAACATGACGTTCTTCAGGCGTCGTAATCGGTATGATATTTGTCACCCCAAGCCTGTCGGCCTAACTGTAACAAACAATTAAGGTGCAGGATTGTCAGTCCTGTATAGATCTATACACAAGTGTCATGCTCTCCCTCTAGAAGACTGATTATAATTTCAGGACTTGGTTGGTACTTAAATAAGTACGTGAAGTGTGTCTCACAAATGCTATATTGACGGTTACGTGTAGAATATTGAAAAGTTACCTTGTAATGGAAAAACTGTAAGTATATCTCATAACTATATTTATTATAGTTTATATGTTAGTTTTCCATAATGTATTCTGAACTTTGAAAAGCAATATGTAAGTTCCATAAACTATACCTATTATAGTTTATTTGTATGTGTTCTACTGAAAAGAAAACCTTTGTATTGTTAATAACTCGGCAAGTTTAAATCGTAAAATCCGTGATACGGTTGTTCTGTGAAATTCAAGATTTATGTCCAAATGGTACCAAAATAGATTGCAAAAATAATATTTTTGTTTAACAAGTTCTAAATGGTTTTATACTTATATATATATATATATATATATATATATATATATATATATATATATATATATATATATAATATTTATATAATTATGATTAAATAGACAGTCAAATAAATAATTCTATCCCAAGCCCACAACCAAACAAGGAACAGAAAATGGAGCAAAATTATCAATTCTAAGCATGTTTAACCTTAATTATATATATATATATATATATATGTGTGTGTGTGTGTGTGTGTATGTGTGTGTGTGTGTTTTAATAACGATAACGATTGATAAATTATTAAAATAATTTAGATATTAACACAAAATTTATTGTGTTACACTTGTATCCCCCCCCCCTAAAACAGTGAAAAATCATGAAAACGTAGGGGTATGAACTCACCTCAAGTGCGTGTTATTGATTGGTTACGATGTGGTTGTGATGATTCCTGGGTAAAAACACGTTTTACAAACGTATCCTAATAATATTATACACATGATATTATATTTGAAATTAGTGAAATCAATGATTAATAAAGTGTTATATTAACACTAAATAATATATGAGACTTGCCAAAACTTGTAATTATTTGGAAGAATCAAACTCTTGGAAAGAAAAGAGGTTCAAAGTTGAGAGAAAAATGAGGTGAAAATATCTACTGGAAGTGTTCAAATGATCAATTTGTTGCTTAAGTATGAAGGAAAAGAAAACTAGGCGGTTTGGATATTTCGGCCGAGAAGGCTTCACGGTTAAGAGGATTGTAGTCAAGTTGTTTGCGGTCCGAGCATGTTTGTGGTCCGATGAAAAGGCGGCTTCGCACGTTTACGGTCTTAACCGCAAACTTGGTTTCGGTCCGTGGGAGGGGGTAGGGTCCTGCGAAGGTTTTTGGTGGTTGTTCTCGGTCTCGCATGGAGTCACCAAATGGTGATTTCGGTCCATACCTTTTGGATATTAATTCTCAATATTGAAATATATAAAATGTTTAAATAAATATCAACATTATTTGACTTAATACTTGATGTGTTTGACTTTAACACGTTTGAATTTTGTTGACTTGTTTTTGACTTTTAATGATTTCAAAATAACGGGTTGTTACATTATCCCCTGGATAGAGGGAATTTCATCCAGAAATTGTTTCTAAAGTGGTACTAATGAACTAGGGAAAAGATGTGGATACTTTTGTATCATTTGATCTTCCTGTTCCCAAGTGAATTCAGGTCCCCGCTTGGCATTCCAACGAACCTTCACTATTGGTATACGACTTTGTTTTGTTCTCTTGACTTCCCTGTCCATGTCATCCACTGGTTATTCTACGAAATGAAGACTCTCGTTTAACTCGATTTCGTCGAGTGAGATTATAAGTGTATCGTCAGATAGACACTTCTTGAGATTAGAGACGTGAAAAGTGGAATAAATGTTACTGAGTTCATGCGGTAGATTGAGTTTATATGCAACCAGACCAATTCTATCAAGAATCTCGAATGGTCCGATGTATCTTGGATTTAGTTGTCCACGTTTGCTGAAACATATCATTCCCTTCTAGGGTGAAACCTTTAACTGACGCGGTCACCAACATGGAATTCCAAGGGTTTTCGTCGTTTATCTGCATAACTCTTTTGTGTGTCTCTAGAAGCTTTCAGTTGTTCCCAGATTTGGACGATCTTTTATGTGGTTTCTCGAATGATCTCGGGACCGGTTAGAGTATTGTCGGGTACCTGGTTCTTGGCTAGTTGCTTGTCACCCACTTCAGCCCATCATAGAGGAGATATGCACTTACGGCCATAAAGGGCTTCAAATGGAGCAACTTTGATGCTAGTGTGATAGCTGTTGCTATACGAAAATTCGATGAGTGGTAAATGGGTATCCCAAGCTTTACCAAAATCTATCACACAAGCCCTCAACATGTCTTCCAGTGTTTGTATGGTTCTCTCGCTTTGCCCATCAATCTGGGGATGGTATGTTGTACTCATGTCAAGATTGGTTCCCAAGGAATTTTGTAGTGATTCCCAAAACTGCGAGGTAAATTTACTATCTCGGTCAGAGATAATGGATATTGGAACACCATGAAATCGTACTATCTCTTTAATGTACGTCCTTGTTAACTTCTCCATTTTTTCAGCTTCATTTGTTGGCAGTAAGTGTGCGGATTTGGTTAATATGTCGACGATCACCCAATCCGGTTTAGGGGTGTGACAGATCCCCGACGGTGCTGCACTGTACCTTTACCAACGATACTTCCTTGTTCCGTACAACCTTCACCTTCCTCTCAAGAGTGGCCACTGGCCTCTCCACATAATTCAGGTGCTCGTTGACCTGTATGTTGTCTAATGGTACCACTGCCTCCTTATCTGATATGCACTTTTGCAACTGTGACACATGGAAAGTGTTGTGGACCTAACTAAGCTCCTCCGGGAGATCCAATCTATATGTCACTTTGCCAACCCTGGCAATGATCCTGAATGGCCTAATGTATCGAGAACCCAATTTCCCCCTCTTCCTGAAGTGAATCACACCGTTCCAGGGTGAGACCTTCAGTAGTACCATGTATCCTACCTAAAACTCCAGCTCAGATCGGCGCCTATCGGCGTAACTCTTCTGCTGACTCTGAGCGATCTACAGTCGCTATCTGATCTATTGAATCTTCTTGGTAGTCTGCAAGACTACCTCTGTCCGTCCTATCACCCTGTGATCAATCTCACCCCAACATACTAGGGTGCGACATCTCCGTCCATACAACAACTCATATGGTGGGGCACCAATACTGGAATGAAAGTTTTTGTTGTAGGAGAACTCTGCAAGAGGTAGGTAGGAGTCACAACCCCTACCGAAGTCAATAACACAAGCTCTCAGCATATCCTCAAGATTTTGTATGGTCCGCTCACTCTAGTCGTCCGTTCGCGGGTGATAGGCTGTACTAAAGTGCAACCGCACGCCCAGTTCCTTGTCGAACTTCTGCCAGAAACAGGAGGTGAACCGAACATCACGGTCTGAGACAATAGAGATCGACACCCCATGGCGAGAAACGATCTTGCAGATATACAAGTCGGCCAGCTTCTCGGATGATGAACTCTCCCGTTTAGCTAAGAAGTGGGCGCTCTTGGTTAATCGATCCATGATAAACCAAATAACGTGAAGCCCTTCGCCTTCCTCAGTAGCTTGGTGATAAAATCCATCATGATCTGTTCCTACTTACATATGGGAATCTCCAAGGGCTGCAGCTTGTCATTCAACCTCTGGTGCTCGGCCTTGACCATCCTGCAGGTCAAGCACCTCTCCACGTACCAGCGATTTCTCACTTCATGCACGACCACCAATAACTTAATCGCAAACTCGGTACATGCTGGTGGCCCCTGGGTGAATAGAGAAGTGAGACTTATGAGCCTCCTCCAGAACAATCTGTCTGACCCCACCAGACATCGGAACCTAGACCCAACCGCAGCGGGTCAACAATCCCTGACTATCCTGCACAAACCGGGTGTTCTCACCCCTAATCCGATCAAGCTTCCAATTCTCCTGCCACATACCCTCAGCCTGAACTTCCTTGATCAAACTCATTAGTGGAGAATCCACTGATATCCTCATACATGTTGTCGGAGTAGAAGATCCAACTGACTTGCGGCTTAAAGCGTCCGCAACTCCATTCGCTTTACCTGGGTGGTAAAGGATCTCACAGTCGTAGTACTTGACTACATCTAGCACCTGCTCTGACTCGTGTTCAGGTTCGGCTGATCCACGATGTGTATCAGGCTCCTGTGGTCTGTGTATATGGTACAGTGGACCCCATAGAGGTAATGTATCCAAATCTTTAAAGTGAAAACCACCGCTCCCAAATCCAAATCATGAGTAGGGTATCTCATCTCGTGCGGCTTCAGCTTCCGCAATGCATAGACTATCACCCGTCCTCTCTGCATGAGGACCGCTCCCAGTCCTGTGGTGGATGAATCACAGAACTCTACAAAATCCTCAACTCCCTCCGCAAGTGTGACATCCCCAAAATCACGGCCAGAAAAGACCGATTTTGTTTATGCTTTGTAAAAATCAGAGTACTTCTTTTCATAAAAATGTTGCGGAATTTGTTCCCAGAAAAACACGATAAATACGTTATTAAAACATTTTCGAAGAAACGTATCTATTTCATTTTAAAACGTTTGGGATGTCATTGTTAATACAGAAACATAAGCATAAACAGAACTTACAATTATTTACACTAGTGATCTACATCTCTTTAAATCTCTCAGTGTAATGTCACTTCATATCGTCACCTGTGATGTAAATAAACTGAGTGGGTCAGGTTGGGAAACCTGGTGAGTACATAGGGTTTTCAACCCACAATAATATAGTTATTATGTTTAAACAATCAAACAATCAACCCAATTACCCATCCCCATTATCTTCTTTTAGTCTTCCCTAAAGATGTTATCTCAAGGGTCATCTCCTATATCATATTTACTTCTCATCTCCTTACATCGTATTTCCTTATTTGATTGTTCCTATGAACTTTACCTAAGGATCATCGCCTACATTGCATAGACAATACTAATCCGGGGATTACTCCCTCAATATGTGTCTAGCAAGAGTTAGGGTATCATCGCATGACTACGCAGCCACAACATCGCCTGGACTTGTAAATCATGATAAGGGTTAGTCTACCATCGCATGATTACGTAGCCACAACATCGCCTGGACTCGTACTTCATAATAAGGGTTAGATTATCATCGCATGAATACGTAGTTACAACATCGCCTGAACTCGTAATTCATCACCTACAGGTTACTAGCCTGCTGGTGTTTCCACGGGGTTGTCTATAATAGTCCGTGATCGCCATCTATAGTCTGGTAGATGACTACATCTCCAAATTGTCGGACAAGGTTGTAGTATCCTACATCACCAATTCATAATCACCTATCTATCCTCACCTAATTATCATCACCTTCCTATCATCACCTATCTCTCATTATTTTATTTCATCACTCACCAACTATTTCATCTACCCGTGTTTTATCCCAACATATTTGTAGATATAAAATAAATATACAGTTTAAATCATTTAAAACATGTATAAATCATTCATCCAACATAGACAGCAAGTATTCAAACAATATGCACACATAGCACGTAATTTATATTAAAATACTTCATATCTATGTGTAAGATGAAAGGGACTATGCACTCACTTGATTAGGTGGTGACTCAGCACTCGGACAGCGCTTCGATACTCTCAAAATGATATTCCTTCGATAAAACTGCAAATTTTATCGAAAACCGGGACTTAATTGGAGCAGCGTTTCGAAACTGAAAAACTCCTTTTTCTCGGGACTCCGGGAGCCTCGGGGCTTCCTTAGGGTGCTAGGGGTTTAACTAGGGCTTGGGGGGTTAGAAACCCTAGAGAGAGAAAGAAATCTAGAGAGTGAAGGAGAATTGTGTGAAAAATGCGAAGGCCCTCACCCCTTTTTATACCCTGCGAGGCCTCGGACTACGCTGGGCATAATCCTTGGCTACGCGGGGCGTAACTTCAGATGGGGCTGCCACATCGATTCTAGCTGTCTCGCACTCGGAAGGGATAAGACCGAAGGGTACGCTGGGCGTACCGAACTCGGACGCGGGGCGTAAGGCGAAGCGAGGCGACTTGGCGAGATCCAAAGGGCGCTTTGTTGATCGACGATGGACGGCTGCGATGAGGCCACGTCATCTATCTCGCATCAGATTTCGCAACTTGCATACTCATCTTTAAAAATTCGTAACTTTCGCGTATGAGCTCTGTTATTGATGTTATTTATATCCACGCGAAGGTGGGAACGTACTCTATAACTTTCGTTTAGAATCCGTCGGCTAATTTTGGCTCGATTTTAAATTTTGTATTATTAACGGGCCGGGACAGGATTGGTCCGTTAAATCCTCATAACTTCTTCATCCGACATCCGTTTTTGCCCATCTTTTTCTCGTTACGCTACTCTCAACAAGATATTCGATTCTCGTTTAGGTCGTGTCGGCTAAAAACCGCTCGATCTATTATTCGAATTTCGGGCTGTACACTACTAGTCCGAAACTTCGAAAAATCATAACTTCTTCATACGAAGTCAGATTTGGGCGTTCTTTTTATCGATGTTCTTAGTTTAACATATTCTACGACTTTCGTTTAGATTGCTAAGGCTAAATCTCGCTCTATCGTAAATTCACTATTTACGCTTCCCGGTATCGTGCCGGTTCTGTCGCGAAACTTCGACGGGTCATAACTTCTTCGTTATAACTCGGATTTAGGCGTTCTTTATATGTACGGAAACCTCGTGACATATACTACAACTTGGTTAAGATTATTTATTCTAAGTAATCTTTTGTCGAAAAGTCGTTTTCGACCCCTATTGCCTGTAAATTGACTAGCCCGGATTTGCGGGCGTTACAATTATCTCCCCCTTAGGATGATTACGTCCCGGAATCATCAACGAAACAGGGCTCGTATAATGACTCCATACGTCATCTTTTCATCCTAGGTAATAATTATAACTTCTATATTCCTTCAATTCTATCTCTTAGACTCATTGACTGTAAGCAGTACTCGATCGTGCACATGCTCTATACCTCAGGTTAGACTAATTATGATCATTTAAGTCACAATCTCGATCCTTACTAGATACGATATTGAGATGAGTTCTTTTATTACTACCATAGATCGATGTGTCATATTCTAATGACCTATCATCGTATGTTGCAACACTTAGACTTAGGTCTCTTAGAGTTAAATTCTAAAACAAGTTATGCCTTCCTTCATGTTCTAATGTGATATAATCACACTTTAACATTTGGCATTTCTAGCTACCAACTTCTTTAACAACGAGTGAGATACTTCTATTGATTGATTTGATTTCAACCGTTTGGTTTAAGTCAGACGCTACATCAAATTTGGTTCTCTGAACCACACAACATACTCATCGTAGTCGGACTCGATTCGATATGACCACTAGGGTTGGAATATCAACAATCTTCTTAGTCATTACCGAAACGATGGTAACAACACACTTGAATAAAACGAAATCAATTACTAGCTTCTTGGTAACCTTGTGACTTTCCCTGATCCAAGTGTGAGTCCTATGCTTCCGGTAGTATAGGCCTCTACTACCATTCACACCTACTCATACTCGTCCCAAGTATTGTCTCGTAGTTTCCCAAGTCACCATGAAGCAAATCATACAATCATTCAACACATCAGATAACAAAACGAAGGTTTTATATTATTTCTTGAAACGATTACATAGGTGTTGAAGTTCACCCTGGACTATGCCTCTAATAGGCTACATTATAAAATACTATGGCTACTACATAACTTGATCTTCTGATATGAAGTCCTCATCCTTGATTCCTTGCACGGTTTTCTGCTTCGTCGAGGATCATGTGAAATGCCCTTGGCCTTGGTGGCGTTTCTGGTCTTGCTGCTTTATTTTTCTTTGGGAAGTTTTTTGAAATATGCCCATCATTTCCACATTCGTAGCACTTCTTGTTGTCGAATGTACAATCTCTGGAATAGTGACCGGTCCTACCACACTTATAGCACGTCACTTCACCATCGCATCTTCCGAAGTGCTTCTTCTTGCACTTCTCACACCACTTGGCTTCATTCCTTCGGTCGTCCATGTTAGACTTCGAGAACTTTCCCTTATTATCAGGTCTTGAGGATCCTTCCAACTTCCTCTTCTCACCAACTTCAACTTTCTCCAGACCCTTTTCCCTTATTTGGGTCTCAACATTCTTGGCTGCCCAGATGGCGGCTTTCAAAGTGGTTGCTTGTTTGACCATTGGACCAAAGTCTGCTGGTAATCCATGGGCAAACTTATTGACCTTGGAGAGTTCAGTTGGAACTAGATAAGGAACAAGCTTCATTTTCTCCGTAAAACTTGCAGCATACTCGATGACACTCATCTTTCCCTTCTTTAGATTCTGAAACTCGTTGTTGATCTCTAGTAGATCCTGCTCAGAGCAGTACTACATTTTTAGCTGCACCAGAAAATCCTCCCATGACATCTTGCTCGCTTCTCCTTTGGGCATTTAATCAGCTAGTAGCTTCCACCAGCTTAGTACTCCAGATTTCAACAGAGGAACCGCGAGAGCAGTCTTTTGCCTGTTGCTACACTCACAACTCTCAAGCATCGTCTCTATCTCGGAGATCCAGTTTATGACTTCCACCGGCGTCGGGCTTCCAGATAGACTCGGCGGTTTGGACGCCATGAAATCCTTGTATTTGCCTCCACGTCCATCATTTCCTCCATCCTGGTGGTTTTGCCTAACTACTGGTGGGTTGGCTAGACCAACAGTCCCACTTTAGTTTCCCTCCTCAGTTTGCCCCTCGTTCAACTCGGGCCGTTCGATCTGAATGGTCGCTTCCTCTCGATTTTGCTGGAGCAAACGCCTGTTTTCCTCCATTTGACGATCCAACATCGCTTGGATCATCGCTTGCACTCCGGCCATTGTGATTGGCTCAGCAGCGGCTTCCATCACCGGTATTTGCTCAATCACTGGGGGTTGGTTTATGTTCCTATTTGCATTCACGTTTCCGCTACGGGTTCTTGCCATCTTGATCTATACACCGAATAAGGTGAATCTAGATCTTTACTTAGGATTGATGTCTTAAATGATCCTTATCACCCCGAAACGTTATATGCTAGTTCTAATATCGTAGTCGTATGTTTAGAATCCTAAACACATAAGGTTTCCAGATCCGGTCGGCAAGAGACCATAGATCCGAACAATTAACAACATATTATGCACAAAGCATTTAGCACATAAAAGCAATTTAGGCATCATTCCTAAAATAAGCTAGTGCTCACACCTCACAATCATCGCTTAGCATTCTAAGTTTAAGTCTAGAAATAAATTCATATTCCTAGTTCGCTTAAACTAATGCTCTGATACCAACTGTGACATCCCCAAAATCACGGCCAGAAAAGACCGATTTAGTTTATGCTTTGTAAAAATCAGAGTACTTCTTTTCATAAAAATGTTGCGGAATTTGTTCCCAGAAAAACACGATAAATACGTTATTAAAACATTTTCGAAGAAACGTATCTATTTCATTTTAAAACGTTTGGGATGTCATTGTTAATACAGAAACATAAGCATAAACAGAACTTACAATTATTTACACTAGTGATCTACATCTCTTTAAATCTCTCAGTGTAATGTCACTTCATATCGTCACCTGTGATGTAAATAAACTGAGTGGGTCAGGTTGGGAAACCTGGTGAGTACATAGGGTTTTCAACCCACAATAATATAGTTATTATGTTTAAACAATCAAACAATCAACCCAATTACCCATCCCCATTATCTTCTTTTAGTCTTCCCTAAAGATGTTATCTCAAGGGTCATCTCCTATATCATATTTACTTCTCATCTCCTTACATCGTATTTCCTTATTTGATTGTTCCTATGAACTTTACCTAAGGATCATCGCCTACATTGCATAGACAATACTAATCCGAGGATTACTCCCTCAATATGCGTCTAGCAAGAGTTAGGGTATCATCGCATGACTACGCAGCCACAACATCGCCTGGACTTGTAAATCATGATAAGGGTTAGTCTATCATCGCATGATTACGTAGCCACAACATCGCCTGGACTCGTACTTCATAATAAGGGTTAGATTATCATCGCATGAATACGTAGTTACAACATCGCCTGAACTCGTAATTCATCACCTACAGGTTACTAGCCTGCTGGTGTTTCCACGGGGTTGTCTATAATAGTCCGTGATCGCCATCTATAGTCTGGTAGATGACTACATCTCCAAATTGTCGGACAAGGTTGTAGTATCCTACATCACCGATTCATAATCACCTATCTATCCTCACCTAATTATCATCACCTTCCTATCATCACCTATCTCTCATTATTTTATTTCATCACTCACCAACTATTTCATCTACCCGTGTTTTATCCCAACATATTTGTAGATATAAAATAAATATACAGTTTAAATCATTTAAAACATGTATAAATCATTCATCCAACATAGACAGCAAGTATTCAAACAATATGCACACATAGCACGTAATTTATATTAAAATACTTCATATCTATGTGTAAGATGAAAGGGACTATGCACTCACTTGATTAGGTGGTGACTCAGCACTCGGACAGCGCTTCGATACTCTCAAAATGATATTCCTTCGATAAAACTGCAAATTTTATCGAAAACCGGGACTTAATTGGAGCAGCGTTTCGAAACCGAAAAACTCCTTTTTCTCGGGACTCCGGGAGCCTCGGGGCTTCCTTAGGGTGCTAGGGGTTTAACTAGGGCTTGGGGGGGTTAGAAACCCTAGAGAGAGAAAGAAATCTAGAGAGTGAAGGAGAATTGTGTGAAAAATGCGAAGGCCCTCACCCCTTTTTATACCCTGCGAGGCCTCGGACTACGCTGGGCATAATCCTTGGCTACGCGGGGCGTAACTTCAGATGGGGCTGCCACATCGATTCTAGCTGTCTCGCACTCGGAAGGGATAAGACCGAAGGGTACGCTGGGCGTACCGAACTCGGACGCGGGGCGTAAGGCGAAGCGAGGCGACTTGGCGAGATCCAAAGGGCGCTTTGTTGATCGACGATGGACGGCTGCGATGAGGCCACGTCATCTATCTCGCATCAGATTTCGCAACTTGCATACTCATCTTTAAAAATTCGTAACTTTCGCGTGCGAGCTCTGCTATTGATGTTCTTTATATCCACGCGAAGGTGGGAACGTACTCTATAACTTTCGTTTAGTATCCGTCGGCTTATTTTGGCTCGATTTTAAATTTTGTATTATTAACGGGCCAGGACAGGATTGGTCCGTTAAATCCTCATAACTTCTTCATCCGACATCCGTTTTCGCCCATCTTTTTCTCGTTACGCTACTCTCAACAAGATATTCGATTCTCGTTTAGGTCGTGTCGGCTAAAAACCGCTCGATCTATTATTCGAATTTCGGGCTGTACACTACTAGTCCGAAACTTCGAAAAATCATAACTTCTTCATACGAAGTCAGATTTGGGCGTTCTTTTTATCGATGTTCTTAGTTTAACATATTCTACGACTTTCGTTTAGATTGCTAAGGCTAAATCTCGCTCTATCGTAAATTCACTATTTACGCTTCCCGGTATCGTGCCGGTTCTGTCGCGAAACTTCGACGGGTCATAACTTCTTCGTTATAACTCGGATTTCGGCGTTCTTTATATGTACGGAAACCTCGTGACATATACTACAACTTCATTAAGATTATTTATTCTAAGTAATCTTTTGTCGAAAAGTCGTTTTCGACCCCTATTGCCTCTAAATTGACTAGCCCGGATTTGCGGGCGTTACAGCAAGAGTCCAGACTGGAGCCTTGCAAAGTCGTTGTCGGAGGGTCTCAAATGCCCTCTACTACTCAGGGCCCCACTGGAAATCCACCCCCTTCCTCTTTTGATGAGTGAGGGGTACTGCAATCTTGGAGAAATCCTGTATGAATCTCCGATAGTACCCAACGAATCCCAAGAAGCTCCTGATATCTGAGGGAGATTTCGGAACCTCCCACTACATAATTGCCTTGATTTTGGCCGGACCGACCAAAATCCCCTCTTGGTTAACTAGGTGTCCAAGGAACTGAACCTCTTGTAACCAAAACTCGCACTTCGAGAACTTGGCATAAATTCGTTCTCTTCTCAAAACTCTCAATAGCTCCCGTAGATCCTCATCACGCTGTTCTCGGGTCTTGGAGTACACCAAGATATCATATGTGAATACAATGACTGAGCAATCGAGAATCGGTCTGCAGACCCGATTCATCAGGTCCATAAATACTGCAGGCGCTTTAGTGAGCCGAAACGGAATCACCACTAACTCGTAATGTCCATAACGTATCCGGAACGTGGTCTTCTCCACGTCCTCCTCTCTAACCCTGACCTGATGGTACCCGGACCTCAGGTCTATCTTGGAGAACCAAGATGCTCTCTGCAACTGATCGAAAGGATCATCTATCCTCGGAAGTGGATAACGGTTCTTCATCGTCAACTTGTTCAACTTCGGGTAGTTAATGAACATCTGGTGTGAGCCGTCATTCTTCCTGACGAAGAGGATCGGTGCTCCCCACGGAGAACTGCTCGGACGAATGAATTGCTTGCCCAACAGTTCCTGCAACTGTGATGACAACTCCTGCATCTCGGGTGGTGCCAAACAGTACGAAGCCTTGGCGATAGGGGCTCTACTTGGCATTAGGTTGATCCTAAACTTGACCTGCCTCTCCGTAGGCACTCCGGGTAACTCCTCTAGGAACACATCAACAAACTCCCAGACCAATAGAACCTCTGAAACGAAAATCTGATCCCTAACCCGCGTATCCACCACATACACTAAATTACCCACACACCCGTGCTGAATGTAAAGTCGAGCCCTGGTGGCTGAGCAGAAACCTTAACCCAATTTGGTGCCCTCGTTGAAGATATCCAGTTCTCCCCCACTTGGGGTTCGAACTACCACCCGTTGACCCTCACAGTCAATCATGGCACCAAAGCGACTAAGCCATTCCATTCCAACGATCACACACACATGTCCCATGGGGATCAATATCAAGTCCATCAGTAAGGATACCCCGAAGATGTCCAGTACGCAACCCTGATAGACGGAAGAAGCAGAAATCCTGTGTTTGTTGGCAATAGAGACTCGCAACAGACACTCTAGCTCTCCTACTGCAAACTAAACTCCCTACTAAAAGACTGAGAGACAAATGACCGACTCACCCCCGAGTCAAATAATACCAAAGCTGGTAAGGAGTTCACTAAGAACGTACCTAATCACAAGTACAAACATATAAGTATAAAACAATGAAGTTAACAAGATAAAAGATAGAAACATACCAGCAACCACGTCCGGTGCTGTCCTGCCCTCCATGGCTGTAAGCTAGAAGGCGGGTCCCCAAGCCTTTGGAGGCTCTACTCTACCCTGAATCTTGTCAGTATATCCTTAATGTAGCTGGTGCGGGAGCCTGCGCCGGCTTGGCGGCGAGCAACGGACAGTTGGCCTTCACATGGCCAATTTGATCACAATGGTAACATATCCTCACACTCGGAACTGCAGCGGGATGGCGACAATCCTTCGCATAATTCCCCTCCTTGCCAAACTTGTGGCACCCGCTACCTGATTGACAAACCCCATAATGACCCTTTCTGCACTTTCCACAAGTGCGGTCGCACTGACCATGAGTCCTAGAATCAGCGGTCTTAGACCGCTTCGGTGCCAGCTGTGACTACGCCGAGGCATGCCTCTGCTCCCATAATTGTAACTCAATCTCCAGCTCACGCTGCCTAGCGGGCTCCTGTAACTCCAGCAGCGTATCACATCGTTGGGTAGTAACAAACAGACGAATATCAGTCTTGAGCATGCTCAGATAACGTGTCATCCGAGTCTGCTCAGAAGCAAACTCTGGGAAAAACATCGCCCTCTCTGTGAACATGCGTGTGATCTCCGTCACCGTCTCCGTACACTGTAACAGATCCAAAAACTCCTATGATAGTTGCTCGCACTCGACCTGTGGAATGTAGCGAGCGCGGAACATATCCCTAAACTACTCCCAAGTAACTCCAACTCTCTGATCATCAGTATACGACCCAGTCATCAACTTCCACCAGTCCTTTGCCCCGGACCTCAACAAGTTCAGGGCACATATGACCTTCTGGTCAGCAGGACATGAGCACATGAAGAAACATCCCTCCATGTCAGACAGCCACCTCATGGCTATGATCGGATCCAAAGTCCCATCAAAAGCCGGGGGTTTCGTGTTATCCAAGTCTCGGTACTGAAAGCCCCGACTGGCGGCTCTCCTATTGCTGTTACAGCTGATGTAGCTGATGCGGCGGACGTCTCAGCAAGATCTACATATTTTTCCTCAAAATACTCCATCATGGCAATCTTAATAGACCCGAACATCTCCGGAATCTGACCCCGGAGAATCTCTACCACCTCCTCACGGATGACCTTCCTGACAAGATCCTCTGTCAACACTATCCCACCCTAGCTTCAAGTCTTGGGAGTTGTCGGGCCGTGCTGACCACCCTGCCCTGGTCCCGATCCGGATCCAATCACAAAATGCCTCGTAACCACCATACTGAAAATACACCAGGAAGATATCAGATAATCCGCACAAATTACAAGGAACCAACTCCTAATTAAACCCTAGGGGTTGTGACTTCCTTGGTACACATATGGGTCCTATGCTTTCAGTAGTATGGGCCCATACTACCTTCCACACCTACCCATATTTGTCTCAAGTATCATCACAACACCCTAACAATATACATATGCAAGGTGATCGCTCGATCCTCACTCCTAGAGGAAGGCTAACTATCACATAGCTGGACTGCTGGCCCCACACAACTCAACCATCCATGAAACTTCCACCAACCATGCAACACTAGTGTATGATAGCCATACATAACGCTGGACCCTATAGAAATTCGAATACTCGGTCCTACTCTAAGCCCACCACTAGACAAGGAACATGAAATAAATCTAAACCAAATATTCTCAGGCTATAAGATCTTAATTATGTACAACCTATGATACATACACTAAGAAACTACAGTAATGATGTCAATTTCATATAAGGAAAACCCTAGGCTATCAGGCATCATATAATCAGGCAATTCTATCATGCAATTCCTGAAGATCCCTAGCCTAGTACTAGCATGTTGTTCTAACATATCTTAATATCAAATAACCGCATAGTATTTTTGGGTCTACTTACTGGCTCCGAATGATCGTACACTCTGCATCCTCCTTTAATTATTTTGAAAACCATTTTGAAAATCTTTTTCTTAGTTTGAGACTGGATTCACACGAGTGTTCCTCCAATTCACTCAAACTAAGGCTCTGATACCAACTTGTAACACCCATAAAAATCATTCCAATTTAAAACTTTTTCAACCAATTAAAACCATTAATTATTACAAAGAGTTTTCAAAATAGTTTCATGTCAGAGTATCCTAGAAATCAAAATCATAAAATGTGAGGAGCTGTACGATAATGCCTTTGCATTCCAGCGATCATCCGAAGTACCTAAATCCAAAACTAAAACTGTAAGCATGAAGCTTAGTGAGTTCCCCCAAAATATCGATAGCTCTACAGACTGGACTACCCTTGAGCCCACAGTATGAGTCTGACTTGCCTTACAAGCCCATATCTCATATCTGGCTTGCTCCCCCAGTCTTAGGACTATAACAAAATGATTAGCCTTCACTGCGAGTATGGTATGCTCTCCTGGCCGTCAGATCGCATCTAGAATTCTTAGGAGTCCATAGTATGAGTCTGGCATGCCCTCCCTGGCCCTCAGCTCATATCTGGCATACTCCAGGGTTTGTTGGTCACCACATGGAGTAGTGCAACCTCAACCCTACCCACATAACATGTCGACATGTAACATAAAATGTTCGTATAGATAATCACACAGTATCACAAGTAGTCCTACAGATCTACCAGACTAGCATATCGAACTAACATACATATCTAACTCATACTCAACATATCAATAACTACTACGATATCAATCCAGTGGGCCGACCTTGGTGCCTTAGACCCCTTAGTATAGTGAGGATAACTCACCTTACAAATGTCAAATTTTAGTGATAAGTTCAAACTCTCGAATCACAACCACGAACTCCACCACCTATATTCACCATAGAACTACTTCCATAAAATCCCAATTTACTAAAATACCCTCAAAAGTCAAACGGGTCAACCCTTGGTCAAAGTCAAGGTCAACGGTTAAGTTTAACAGTCCATGTTGACCCAACTCGTCGAATGCAGCTCACTGACTCGTTGAGTCATTCCAGAACTCGAGAAATCATGAAAACCCTAGTTGACTTGCCGAGTTTCCAGACAACTCGTCGAGTTCATGCGTGTCCAAAAGTCAGGAAAAACCTTAACTGACTCGCCGAGTCGTCTCACTGACTCGGCAAGTCTATGCAGAAACTAACAACAACCAGTCTTGATCGGACTCATCGAGCTGACCATGCAACTTGTCGAGTCCCTTCAGTCCATTTCTCATACATATGCTTTTCTCGTGAAACCAAAGCTCCAAATCGTAGATCTAGGCTCCTAGGGTGTGATTATCACGTAAAGTTGCTAACTTTACTTGAATGCAAAGCTCCATGAAGCTAAAACACTCATAACTAGCCTGGGAAGAAGGTTTTGGACATGAAGGAGAGCCAAAGCCTCATAAAGCTTGAGGCTTTATGTCCATAAGGGCCTAGAGGAGTTCAGATCTGAAACTATGCCCTTGTGACAAGCTCAAATCTGAAAGTAACTCCATTTTTGCACCAAAATGCCCGTATTCTCACTTAAGAAGGGATCTAACAAATGGAAGACCAAGGTAAAGGCTTTTTACCTTTAAATGCAAGCCAAGACAATGTAGATACTAGATCTAACCTCTTCTTCTCGTTCCAAGGTTCTAAAACTCCAAGCTTATTCAATTAAAAGCACCAAAAGCACACTTTTGCCTCTCAAACACTCAAGAACAAGGTTTGGACTGATTAGGGTTTCTTCTGGCCGTCAAAAGGTGGTAAGGGGCTAGAGAAAAGGATTTAAGGTCCTTTAAATAAGGTGAAAACCCTAAAAATTAGGGTTTCCATGCACAGCCTCTACTCGTCGAGTTGGGGTCCTCCGACTCATCGAGTAGGAGTCAAAATGACGCGGGATAACTAGGTTTGACAAGACTAGTTGGGGCCTCCAACTCGTCTAGTTCCCTCAATAAAATGAATAAAAAGATTTTAAAATATACCTAGGAGTCGGGGTGTTACAGAAAATTCATTCTCTGGGAAAGAAAAGTAACTACCTAAATTCTGATCGTTACAAATCTCCCCCACTTGAATTTGACTTCGTCTTAGAAGTCTGTTGATGTGAATAGATATGGGTAATGCTCTCTCATCTCGTCTTCCGGCTCCCTCGTCCATTCGGAGCCCCTCCAGTGCTGCCATTGTACCTTCTCCAGCTTCACCACTTTGTTACAAAGAGCTTTAGTTTCCTATCCACCTGAATATTATCCAATGAAATAAATGCAGCCTAATCTGCTACAAACTTCCGGAGCTGCGACACGTGGAAAGTGTTATGGATCTGACTGAGCTCATCAGGAAGATCCAACCGATAAGCAACCCTGCCAACTATGGCATAAATCCTGAATGTTCCAATGAACCGGGACCCCAGCTTGCTGCTCTTCTGAAACTGGATGACACCTTTCTAAGGTTACACCTTCTGCAAAAACAAAATCCCCCACCTGAAACTCAAGATCTGAATGACGTCAGCCAACATAGCTTTTCTGATGGCATTGCGCGACTCGCAGCCTATCACACACCCGTTGAATCAACTTAGTGGTCTTAAGCACCACTTCGGTGTTTCCCATGACTCGATAGCCAACCTCCCCCTAACAAACCAGAATCCTACACCTCCACCCATACAATGTCTCGAATGGGGTTTGGTCAATACTAGCATGATAATTGTTGTTCTAAGAGAACTATGCTAGTGGGAGGTAAGTATCCTAACTCCCTCCAAAGTCTAAAACACATGCCCGAAGCATATCCTCAAGCTTTTGGATCGTCCACTCGCTCTGCCCTTCAGTCTAGGGATGGTAAGTTGTGCTGAAAAGCACCCAAGTACCTAAATCCTCATGAAACTTCCTCCATAACCTGGAGGTGAATCGAACATCGCGGTCCGAGACCATGAATACTGGAACTATGTCCCTGACTACCACCTCCCACACGTAGATATCTGCTAATTTCTTGGCGAAGATACTCTCAAAAATCAGAATAAAATGAGCACTCTTGGTCAACCTGTCCACAATAACCCAAATGGAATCAACACCCCACGTCGTCTTCGGTAACTTCGTGATAAAGTCCATGGTGATCTCCTCCCATTTCCACATGGGGATGGGTAATGGCCGAACCTTGCCGTGAGGCCTCTGATGCTCGACTTTGACCTTCCAGCACGTTAAACACCACTCAACAAACAAAGCAACTTCCCACTTTATGTAGGTCCACTAGTAGCATAATCTCAAGTCTGGTACATCTTCGTGACCCTCAGATGGATAGAAAACTTGGAATTATGCGCCTCCTCCAAAATCTTTTGCCTCACTCCCGCAAATGTAAGAACCCAAACCCTGCCACACTAAATCAATAATCCCCGACTGTCTCTGACAAACAAAGGAATTTGTCCTCTAATTTGCTCAGTCTTCTAATTTTCCTTTATTAATCCCTCTACCTATGCCCCTTGATCATATCCATCAATGGTGAGGTAACTGTCATCCTCAAGTAAACATCTCGGATCGGAGCACTTTCTGCCTTATGTCTCAAAGCATCGGTGACCACATTGGCCTTCCCGGGATGATACAAAATCTCATAGTCATAATCTTTCACCACATCTAACCATCTCCCCTGCAGCGTATTTTGGTTCGGCAGATCCATCAAATATTTCAAACTCTTGTGATCAGTGAAAATGGTGCATTGGACCCAATATATGTAATGATGTGTTTTGAGCACTATAACATCCCTATGGTGCACATACAACCCTAATGCTTTGGATCTATGTTTTCTCTAGTTATACATGCAATTTTCATTTTCCAAAGCATAAAGCCTAACTAGCAAACAACATTGATATTTGAAACATAAAACGAGTTAGATGATTACCTCTTTATTGTAGCTTGTGGCACTTGGCCTTACAAGAGCTTAGTGTTGGATTAGATGTCTAGGCCCATAAATATTATTGGTATGTACTCGACCCGAGAGTAGCATGGTGCATTTGGGTTGCATAACACCAGGACAATTTGTTAGGATGGACTCTTGAGAGAAGGTTATATATGATTTATTTATATATTATAAGTTCTAATATATTAATATGAAATCATATGTTTTAATTAGTATTGATCAAGAATTAATTTGGAATTAATTTAGTGATCTAAAGGAGACTAGTTAAATCTATGGGGTCTAATTATGGTAATTAGTTATATTTATATGTGTTAGGCTTATGATCCATGTTGGATCATGTTTATGTATGGATACATAAAGAGATGGGCCACATGAACCCATGATCATAAAACCCATGGGTGTGGATTTGGGTTATACCCATGACCCTTGAAATCCCACAAATAAATATGTAGTTCATTGCCCAAAATCGCCACTTGTAGTTCTACCAGAAGCTCTTAGAGTATGATGGTGGTTTTGGTGCATGGAGTTTCACTCTCAAGAGTCATCTTTGTCCTAGGTGAGTTGTGATTCCATTTGAGGTGCAACACTTAGGGTACTAAGTTCTTAAAGGACAAAGTGTTTCAAGCAACACCAAAATACATCAAGACTTCAAGCCACATAAAAGGTATGTTACTTTAACTAGTATCTTGTATTGTTTACGACAAATTGCATGCTAGTTATAGGTTTAATACCTTGGAAAATTCTTTTCATGTATAACTAGTTAAAACATAGATCCAAGGTATTTAGGGTTGTATGTGCACCATAGGATGTTGTAGTATACTAAAACCCATCAGTGGTATCAGAGCTAAGGCTTGTTTACAAGTTATACTTGCTGAAATAGCATAAAAATCGAAAATGTTGGCTTTCTGGGCACTAGACTCGTCGAGTCCACTGATGGAATCGCCAAGTCCATGATGAAATTCATCCTACTCGTAGAGTAGGTTCATACACTCGACGAGTAAAAGCCCCTGATAGCATATTTTCGACTTTTAAGGCTGGAACTGGACTGGAATCATTACCCTAAGTTATTTTGAACCTATAAACCTGTTTTTTGATGTGGTAATGTTCATTCTAATCCAATTCAATAGATAATTGTCAATAGATTCATGTTTTGTATTAGTTTAATGGTTAGGCTAATTACATGAAAATTGTTTGATTTGAATTATCTTGTTCTTATGAATTCTTTAGGTTAATAGAAAATTTTGTTTTCAATCCAAATTGATCTAAATGTTGTTCATAATATGTGTTTTTGTAACTTGTCCTCAAGTTATATGAAAAGTCACATTTATGATTCTTAAAACTCATAAAATTTCCATAAGTTATAAAAAAATGAAGAATCTCATTTTTAAATGTTTTAAAGTCTTCCATAACTTGTCCTCAAGTTATGGAACTTGAAGAGTTTTTCCATTAAAACTACTTTAAACTCATAAGTTATGGAATTGAAAAGTTTTTTTGAATTGTTCAAAACTTGCCCTCAAGTTTTGGAATTTGTAAAGTCCCCCCCCCCCCCCATGGATACTTTAATTCCAAGTTGAACACTTAGAATTTTAAAAGTTCAAATTCAATCCTTATACTATTATAATATTAATAGTTAATAGTTATATATATGTATAAGAACAAAGTCAGTATTACCGTTAGTAGGCCTAATTCACGAAGCCGGTCTATAACGGGGGTATAAGGTTACTGCCTATAAAATTGCAGTTTAATGGATGTCCACTCTCACCCACTGCTTCCTTGACTGGTGGAGGGTCATTAGCTGAACGGGTAGGATAGGACTCTAATTCTCCCTTCATTAAAAGTATAATGATAAATACTAAGTAACTAAGCATTTATAAATCCCCAATCTTAGTTACTTATGAAAATGTGAATTTGGTGCTAACCCATGAAATTACACTTTGCACCTTGCTTAAGTCGTTAGTGGAGCGTGTGTGGTTAACCAGCACACTAACTTGGATTTAACAAGGTTGGTCTGGCTTAAGGTTTATCATAGATCGGTGGAGCACGTGTGGTTAACCGGCACATCGATTAGGTGATAAAAATTAAGAGTACCAAGTATATTTGCATGGTTATCCACACCTTGTTTTGGGATCCTTGGCATCCTAGTTACAAAACTTGAAGGGCACAATCGAGATTGAAACATGCCATTGAAAAGCTCAATGAATCTCAAAAGATCTAGAAGTTTCAAATCCAATTAAAACCTAATATTTATTTCGTTTTTCATGGTGGAAATTGGTGAATCGTCATTCGCCTACCTTCAAATATTTTATAGCTTGGATTACGGCATCCCTCTTCCAAGTTATAAAATATTGTGTTGGGTCCTAGCCTTAATATTTCATATTGGGTGTCATATTAAGGACTTAAATCAACTAACTTGAATTTCTCCCATTGTAGATGTCTGGTTCAGACAACTATGATCTTCCCAGATCTCTTGAAACAAACTTTCCTAATGAAGATGATGTGACGTGGTTGGATCATGGAAATCATACTTCACTTCCTCCACATCCTCCAATTATTCTCCTTTACCCACAAGTTCATGAATAATTCAAGGTCACTCAAGCCTTATTGGCAAGCAATGTCTATGTGTGCTCACATCTTGGAGATGAAGTCACATATTGACAAGCCGGGAGAGTTAGGTGTCAAAGTCTAAAGGAATTTGGTTGTTGACTAGGTTCTTCAATCACTTCCTAAGTCACATAGTGAGTTCTTTAAGGACTACTATGTAACTGACTATGACATGACCCTTAATGATCTTACCTATTTGCTTGATGCTGCTAAATCAGCAATGATTTGGAGCACTGGTAAAGCAAATTTGATTGGAAGATCGACTTCCCTAACTTCCATGGACATTGACAACTGTAACAGTGGAAATCCAGAAAAGCTTTCTCTTCCCAATGGAAAGGGATCGGTCATAATCAACTCGGTTGACCAAATGGTAAAGAGAAAGGATAAGTCTGAGATAGTCTCGTGTACCATTCCCAAAGGGTCCACATGTTTCTATTGCCAAAGGAAGGGGAATTGGTTGCGAAGCTACCCTATTTACCTGAAATATCATGAGGATGGTAAAGTCAAATGTTTGACTCTACTTTGGGTAAAGTCCACTATCTGACTCTATTAAGTTCCTATTTGGAGATTCTTATAAATGATGTGACTAGGTCACATGTTGATGTTTTGTAGAATCGAAGAAAGGAAGCTTAAAGGAAGAGTAAGTTGATTCTGATCATGAAGATCAGAATTATAAGATGCTGCTGCTTAAAAGTTATCATAGATTGCTTAGGAATAGATAACAACGTTTTTTTCCATATGCATTTGCATTGTAAGGATAAGTTTTTCCGCAAGTTTTAAAATAAAATAAAAGTTTTGATTTTATTTATTTGAAGTATCCTTAAATTGTCATTTGTGAAAAGTTGTTGTTTATATGATTCCATTGATAACAATATTGGAAAATGGATTCGATTCTTTCGTTTGTGGTAGTGTCATAATTTACCAAATAAGGAAAAAATCTCATCAACCAAGTTTCAGTTGGGATAGAAACTTGGAATAATGCAACTTTTATTGTATGATAGATGAGAATTTTCATCTTTGGGAAATTAAGACTAATTCCTTGTTCACGTGTATATGTGAGTCAAGTGAAGGACTAGGAGATCGGATACACTCGGTTGTGCGCTGATTAGGTCCACCATAAAGAACGATAAGGCCATTCGTCATGATTTAGTAAAGTTTAGTAAATATTGTTGTGCTTACAAGTTTAAGTATAATTCTGAAACATTGGAAAAGTTTCAATGTATGGCCAACGAATGAGAAGGATCAAGATAGGCAGAAAGATAAAAGTTTCTCTAATCTAAAAAGATGGGAGAGTACTTCAATATCATGTTTTATGATCATCTTAATGATTAGTAAAAACCATATCACAATTGATCCTCTAAGGACATCTTAGTGCATTTGTTTGACTAAGAAGAGGAATCGTGAATTGTTGAAATGGTTAAATCAAAAGATGAATCATACTTCGTTCCAAAATCGAGTCTTAGAGTAATACTCCAAGATCGATCCTTAAGTGACATAATGTTAAGAAGGTTTAATAACACTTGTCAAATGTAGAGTAAAATGTTTTCTTACTCTTATACATTTGGAGTTGGTATGTTGTGATGTTTTGGATAAAACTAAGACCAATTGTGTGAAGTGTTTATCTTGATAAGTATCCACACGAACTATTGAATAGTTGTTTTGTCAAGGAATGGTTCTTGACAAGAGAATCTTATATGTCAAGAGGTTAGTGGAAGTCTTAAAGATCTTGAAAAGTTTCAAGAACTAATCAAGAATAAAACCTGTTGTTTATCACTAGCACATGACTTGAGGTTTATAGCCCATCGTGTTGACATATTCTTGTCTGAGTTCCCATTCCAATTAAGGTTGACTATGCATGTGAGTTCTATGAATTCCTAATTGTTTGCATAACTACTTGGAAGCAATGGTAGGCCCTTGTGCTGCCAAGTGGCAAGAAGTTAAGATTGCATAATTTTATTCCATATGAGTTTGGATTTGTCACTAACCTTGTCTTGTGATTATGGTTATGACAAATTCACATGGATAGGAACACATACACCATAAAATCTAAGTGTCATAACGTTTCTCTTCGATTCATGAAAATGATGGTGAGGAAACGCTTTCACTAAGTAGATTTTAAGTAGATAGCAATTGCGATATTTGCATTCTCAAAGTCGTTAGTGGAGCATGTGTGGTTAACTGACACACTAACATGGACTTGTAAGAAATGGAAAAGGTCTAAACAATTGAGACTATGATTACGACATCCCTTTTCATAGTTCAACAAATTGTTTAGACACACATGTGAGCTATCTAAGAAAAGGTGTTTGATTTTGATAAAGTCATATCAAAGCATCTCGTATCAGAAATCTGAACTTTGGTAAGAAAGTCAATAAAGTATTGATTTCTAGAAGTCCAACTGATTTCTGAGTACATGTCAAAGCTAGTGAGAGTACAAATGTTATGCTAATAATTGTCATGTTAGTGGGAGCATGATTATTATGATAAGTGTTGCAAGTTAGAAATGTTAATTTTAGAAAACAAAAGTCTCAATTGGGAAAAGTTATTTTGCTATAGTTAAGGGAGAGAAATTATACTTCATTTCAATTCTAAAAGCTTAGATTGAGATTTTAAACATCTTTAGTCAAGGATATATATATATATATATATATATATATATATATATATATATATATATATATATGAATTTTATGTTGGAATGGTTCAACATAAGGAAATTTTATATATATTGTGTTCTCAAACTTCGATTATGATTACGACATCCCTCTTCATAGTCGAATTATGAAAAAAAGGCAAATAAAAAAAATATTGTAGCAAAAGACTGGTCTAGGATCATGTCTTTTTGTGAGGCATCATGAGTCGTGTCCTATACGCTTCGGGTATAGGATTGATTACATGTGCTATAATATTTATCCTTTCTAAATTTTTCCAAATGCCTAGGGCATTAAGAGGGAAAAGTACTAGAACTGGATATGACTAAAATGATTAAGCAATCATTGAGGACAATCTGAGGTTTACCAAAGATTGGTTGCTCAAGGACAAATTGGGAGTATGGTGTTAATTTTGAAAGGACCATATTGACATATTCTGAAAAGAGGCAACTCTTGTTCAGATATGATAGTCAAAATGGGAATGTGGAAATGTTTCCACAGGTGGAAGTTATTCATTAAATCTGTGTAAGATTAGAAAACTTAATGCAAGAAGGATGTTCAAAGTAATATACTTTGAATTTGATACTGTGTTTCCATGGAATTGATCTCCATTGGAATACTCTGTAATGTCTGTTGACAAGTCTTTGTGACTTTTGTGCATAGTCATTACAAGAGGATCATGGCATATAAGTTTAGAATCTAACAGAGTACAATAATTGGCTAGATTTTGGTATTCTTACATTTTCAAGAAGGATTTGGGATTATGAAATGAGCATCATTGAAATTATGTTCAATTGGTCTATTTAACAAAGTAAGGGTCATAGACAAACATAGTGTGCATACTTAGAGTATGTCATATCTACTGTTTGGACAAACATGGTGTGCATGCTTGGAGCATGGCATGACTATTGTGTTAATTCAAGTATTAGGGTGATAAATCGAAACATTATACAATGAATAATGTGTAATCAATATGGTGATAAATAAAAGGTGTTCTATTTATATTCATACGTTCTGAGACCATATTGGATTCGATTATTCTTGTGTTTCACTTTGCATGTTTTGACTTCTAGAATAACTAGGTCATTCTTCCTGAATGACTAAGTTATTCAAACCATCCACAGTCGATAATACGTTGTAAGCGGATATTAAGGAAAGACTGTCATGAATTGGGTTTGTAGATGTCTAAGGTGTTGGACATAGAAAGAGTTGCTACAACATTCATGAGTGCTCCTGGAATGAGATTCGAGTATTGGATTAAACCCATGCTCATTTGACTCACTTCATGGATTTTATCACGAGTGATCAGGAGACGAAAATATCTTATATTCTTCAAACCTAGAAATATGAGTTGTTGAATATGAGTTTGTTATACATTGATTGTACTAAAACACATTGGTAACTCGATGTATGTGGGATAAAAGCGATATCTGTGGGCCCCTCGATGATTTGGTAATGACAAATGTAAGTGCTCGACCCGATCTGGACTGATTTGATTTGTTTAGTTAGTCAGTTGTCATAAATCAAAAATCAAGAAACAACAAATGGACAGAGAGAATCATTATAATCCATTTCTCAATCCATATGATATCTAGAATGGAGGAATATATGATCCCTTATCTAATGGACGTGTCATTGATTTGTTCAGAGTGCGACATCGGGTTTAAGAGCTACGATTGATGAGAATTGTAATCGAGATTTAGAAAGCAATCATGATTATATGAATGAAAAGTATGAACACAAGGAGTAAATATTAATAAGATCTTATATTGATGAAGAAACTGATTACAGACTTAAGCAGAGAAACATGCGAATGACTAGTGAATCACTTGTTAAATCAATCGTTTCTCTACTTCTAACCTTAGTCCCCATTTATAGGAAACATGAGTGTACAAAAAATATACTAAGTCCTTAACAATACGCTTCGCACAAATGAAGACTTAGTAAAATAATTAACATGCGAAAACAAGAACAGACACTTCGACTTTTACAATTTCTAGACTCTACATTCTCCCCCTTTGTAAACAGTCGAAGCTATTCAGTTTGTGAGATTCTGAACAGTTGAGTGCATTTTTGTTTGGATTTCTGAATACCAAGTGATGATCTTTTTAAGCTCCTTCTTGTCTCCTTCATTATTCTTCATGCAATTATTCATACGAACAATGAAATTCGTATATTGCGAAGTGGTGTATCTTTCAATCTCTGAGACTTAAAACAAAAATCTTTTAGGCTTCCCCTTGGTGTCTTTGCCTGTGAAAACCATGCCAAAAGGTTTAAGGCATATCTCCCTATCTGCAAACTTCTACAATTCTGGTTGAGGCAATGTTGATTCCCAAGGAACTGTGACTTTTCTTCCAAGGCCTGATGCGAATTCTTCATCAGTTAACGCCCAGCAATCATAGTAGTTATCTATGAATATCTTGATATGTGAAAAACCAAATCTGAACACATCAGTATCATATCATTTGAGCTTGTTTTCTTCCATGTCTTTCAGGATAAGAGCCACTTGAATGAGATCATTTAGATTTATTAAGGGAAAGTCAGCAATGGTAAAATCGAAAGGCTTGTTATCTGCTCGGACAACGAAGTATCGAAAATTTTAAAGCATGTTCTCGAACATTTCATCCTTCTTGATAGTTAGCACTTTCTTTATCTTCATCAGAGACCAAACTTCCTCTTGATCCTTCGCAAGTACAGCATGAAATCTGATTTTCATGTAGGTGTATTCATCATCATTTTCAAACTTTTCACTGATCTTGTACTGCGCTGTGATAAAAATCATTTTGTTTATCGGAAAGTCAAGTTGGCATCTGTCTGAATTCACAACATCATAACTTCTTCTAGGCTTTTTCTCAAATTCGTACATGTGATTTCCCAAGACTTTGGATTCGATGGTTTCGAATGAGTACAACTTCGCAGGATCACCCTTGTTCAAAGCTGGTGGATCATTTGCTCTTTGCCTTAGAATGCTCTGAATATGTCTTTGTTTTTCCATTTTAGCTTCAGCCTCTGCTTTCTTTTCTTCTTTCGAATTTTCATAAGCCACCTCTTTACCTTTTTCAGTATCCACTGTTTGAGGTTTCGCACTCGAACTCCCTCCTTCTGTTGAACCAATTATAATTCCCTTAGGAATTGGCTTTGTAAATGGCTTTGTTGTTACTATTGTTGAAGGAATTGGTTTCGTGAGTACAGGAAAAGTTGTTTTAAGTTGATTCGAATGTAGCTTTCCAACGGTTTTCGCATCA
Organism: Lactuca sativa; assembly: GCF_002870075.4. Taxonomy (NCBI): domain Eukaryota; kingdom Viridiplantae; phylum Streptophyta; class Magnoliopsida; order Asterales; family Asteraceae; genus Lactuca; species Lactuca sativa. Next base: position 243,243,822 of record NC_056627.2, read on the forward strand.
TCCCCTTTACTTCCTTTTCTTTCTCCCCCTTGCCCCCCTGTGAAAGCAGGTGGGGCATTCTCCGGTAAAACAGAAGTAAAATTTGTGATTGGGGCCAATGCCTTCTGAATAGCTTGCTCCAAAGTATTGACTTTAAGCGTTAAGAATTCCGGAGTAAGAATTGATTGTTGAGAAGGCTTCGAAACACAACTTTTTAATTCAGTCACCAACTGAATTAGTTTTGCGAACTACTCCTTATCTTCTTTGTGCTTGGCTTCAATAATTGGAGCAGGTGACTGATAATCAGTGACAATCTTGATAAGAATTGATGTCCCATCTCATTGAACATGAAGATAATCTGTGAGTTGGTTGGCTGAAAGAACGGTGGGTTATGAGGAATGTTCAAGAAGTCGATGAACATGTTCTTAGTAAGACGAACCCTCTTGTTATTCACCAGGTTGAAGGTTATCACATCTGTTGCATAGTTGAATGACGCAGTTGATGCCGCCATTGACAACCAAGTCATAGGAACTAGGAATGAACTGAACATAGCAGTTGACAATGCTGATTTTTTCAGTGCAACGATCAACATCTTCAATTCTTCTGGTTAAGATGAGACATTGGGATCAACTTGAAAATTTGTGCTTTGAATCTTCATGAGGGACTTTGAAATAACTTCTTCTGTGTTTGATTGAGTAGCAGCCATTGTTAATCTGAGAAATTTCTTGAAAGAAAGATTAGGGCTTTTTGTTCTTCTGAGAATTTTGAATCGTTTAATGATTCTCAGAAAAGATTATCCCTTTTATATGTTAATCCCAAAGATGAACCATTTCCAAAAATAGAGTAGACTACGTGTTCCTGGAAACGTGCAATCAATAGCCGTTGTAATGATCATGCCCCATAAAATGCTTTGAAACTAGGGCCAATGGTTACTGGAAACTGTTCGTGAGTACAGCTGTGTGAAAGAAGACCCTTCGGTATCGAGGTTGGGCTCTTTCGTTTATGGGATTTTAAACGAAGTCATTTACCAGTCTTGCGAAATCTTCAGCCTAAGTTGGTATTACTTAGAACCTCAAGGATTTTGTGAGTGCATATGATTCAAAGAAATGAGATAAGAAGCAAGTTAATTTTTTTTTTTTGGGATTCTGTGATGTCAAAATTTATTGACACAAAGCAGTAAAACCTCGGGCAAAGGTTACTTCATTAATTACCAAGAGAGGTAATCAACTGCTTTCGCATTTTCCCGTGACATACAATCGAATACTTATAGAGAAGTATCGAAGGGCTTCTTTTATAGGCTTAATATGGTGGTTTGCGAATTTCGTTACATATCATCGTAAACGTAAGGTGAGTAATTGTAACCAAAATTACTTGTTTGAACATTGTGTTCAGGGACAAGATTGCTTTGGATTATTTTTGAAAAGTGACAAGGATTTCAGATATATACTCACACGGAAACTATATTAAAAAAAAATTAAGTGCTGGACCCTATTAGGAAACAAACTTCATGGGCTTCGAAAATTTGATCAGGATCACTCATAAGAATGAATATAATTTGGAGTATACGAAATATTAGGTACAGAAACAAGTGTTTCGTAAAAATCTGGAACATAGTTCCCCATCAATTCCTTAATTTGTGAAGTTTGTGGGTTTCACTTATTTCACGGACTCATGAAACAAGATCATTAACACAGAATGATGACATGTCTAAATCACGATTGGTTTGACCAAGTGACCTCATGGACATGTGTCTTTGTGTGTGTATCGTGTTAAGAAATTTTGTGATGAAAAATATTGGTTATAAGATCGAATGTACCTCTGTTATTTGTGGACCAAACAGAAAACTCTTTACTCATTTGAGAGGAGTAAGGTAGCTCGTTTGACTAATGCGAATATAAGCATGATTGGGAAGAAATTTTCATAAGATAATTTCATTAAGGCTTTCGTTTCTCACACATAGAGTCATATGAGGCTTGGGTCAACATGTTGCAGCATGCTTCTAGGGACATCCTAAGTAGTACATAGTTGAAAGAAATGATACCTTCCCATAGAAACATAAGCATGACCTCTTCGTATTTTGCTCTTGACTAATACTGAAAACACACAAAACTTAAAGAACAAAATTAAAAAAAAATATTTTTGTGATTTTGTATTTTTCAAATATAAAAGAACAAAAACGAAATCTAATTTTAACAATCTTAAGAAAATATTTTTGAGTTTTATATTTTTCGAAAATGAAAGACAAAATAAAAGAAATTTTTTTTGTTGTTTTTGAATTTTTCAAAAAATAGACAAACAAATGAAAATATTTTTGGTTTTTCGTGTTTTTCGCAAAGCAGAAAAGAACAAAATTAAATTGAACCTCAGTTACCAAATGTGCGAATGCGAAGCAATGAGTAACCGCTTAACGCATAATAACTTCTGAATGATTCTGATTCAAAGCTGCTGAATGGACCTTTCATTCTTGAGTGATTGATTTTGACACTGAATTCGCAACGATCATCCCTAAATCTGCTAAAATTCTCACAAATGATTATTCATTAAGAGATTTAGTAAAAAATATTAGCAAGTTGTTCAGTGATTTTAACAAAATGTACTTCGATATTCCCATCTTCCACATGATCTTTGATAAAGTGATATCGAAGAGCAATATGTTTTGTCTTTGAGTGTTGTACTGGATTATGACAAATGCGAATTGCACTTTAAGAATAACAATACAAGGGAATCTTTTTCATATTTATAGCATAATCATGAAGTTGACTCTGAATCCAAATGATTTGCGAAGTGCAAGCAACAGCTGAAATATATTCAGCTTCAGCAGTTGATATAGTAACACAAGTTTGCTTCTTCGACTGCCAACTCACCAATTTTTCATCCAATAGTTGACATCCACCACTTGTACTTTTTCTATCCAAAGTACATCCTCCTAGATCAGCATCTGAAAAAGCTTGAATGAAGAATCCCGATTTCAAAGGATACCAAAGTCCTAACGAAATTGTCCCCTTAAGATAGCGAAAAATATTTTTCACTGCAGTTAAGTGAGGTTCTCTGGGATTAGCTTTATACCTAGCACAATTACATACTGAAAACATAATATCAGGTCTGCTTGTAGTTAAGTACAATAAAGACCCTATCATTCTTCGATAAAGTGTTAAATCAACACCAGGAGTATCTAACGAAGGAGTTAGTCTTGTTCCCAATGCCATTGGTACTCTAAGCTTCGTGCTGTTTGTCATTCCAAACCTTTCGAGCAGATTCTTTGTATATTTTTCTTGGTTGATGAAAATTCCATCCCTGTTCTGTCTTATATTTAAACCAAGAAAATTATTAATTTTTCCCATCATGCTCATTTCAAATTGACTCTTCATGAGATTTTCAAATTCTGTAGACAATGCTGGGTCAGTTGAGCCAAAAATAATATCTTCAACATAAATTTTAACAAGCATAAAACTTTCTTGCGAAATAATATGGGGTCAACTGATCCTTGTTTAAATTTAGATTGTTTCAAAAAAATTTGTAACTGTTGCGTACCAGACTCTTGGTGCTTGTTTTAACCCTTAAACTGTTTTGTCTAGTATGTAAACATGATCAGGATGTTCCTCATTTATAAATCCTGGTGGTTGCTCAACATAAACTGTTTCTTCTAGTTCTCCATTTAAGAATGCACACTTAACGTCCATTTGAAAAACATCGAAGTCTTTGTGAGCTGCATAAGCTAAAAATATGCGAACTGCTTCGAGTCTTGCGACAGGAGCAAATGTTTCTTCATAGTCTATTCCTTCTTGTTGCGAATAGCCTTTAACAACTAGTCTAGCTTTATTTCGAATAATATTGCCATCTTTTTCAGTTTTATTTTTAAAAATCCATTTTAATCCGACAATCGAAACATCAGAAGGTTTAGGAATTAATCTCCAAACCTTGTTTCGTTTAAACTCAGCCAGTTTAGATTGCATAGCAACAACCCAATCTGAGTGTTCCATAGCATTCTTTACTGTCTTTGGCTCTATTTTCGAAATAAAAACATTAAACATACATAATTCTTGGTTCGCATTCAGTACCTCATTTTTCGCACGAATTTGAGCTCTTGTCAACACACCATCTTGTGGATTCCCAATCACCTGTTCTTTGGGATGATTCCTTGTCCATTTCTCAAGTGGTGGAAAATTAGGATTGAATTCCAATGGTGCATCTTCGTATATATCTTCATTTTCAGATCCTGCAACAGAAATCATTTAATTCATGAAATTCATCATTTTCATCACGATTAATTGTCTCTGTTTCATCATGCTCCCCCTCAACATGATGTTCATCTTGATGATCATTTAAAGGTAATTGTGAATGCTCCCCCTCAACTTGATGACTCATAATCTCATTCTCCCCCTCAAAAGTTTGCTCTCCCTATATATTTGTGGTCGAATGCTCCCCCTCCATACGAACTTCAGGCACACTTTCGCAAGATATTGAATTTGTAGTAAGCATTGAATCGTCAGTATGTTTTGATGATTCTGATGTTTGATTATCCGGAGCATGAACTTCCGCATCAATTGCCCTGTCAGGAATTCCGAAAATTAAGTCATAATCAAAATCATTGATATCTGAATTTTCAATTTGAGTATCTGAATCAACAAGAATTGATTTATTTTCAAATTTACTATCCGTTTGTTTAAGATAGTAATCATCGAAGGTTAAGTTGAAAGTTTCTTCAAATTTTCTTGTTCGCTTGTTTAACACCCTGTATGCAACTGAATTTTGCGAATATCCTAAGAATATGCCTTCATCAACTTTCGCTTGGAACTTGGTCAAATTATCTTTTGGATTCATTATAAAACACCTACAACCAAAAACATGGAAAAATTTTACATTAGGTTTTCGATTGTTGAGTATTTCATATGGAGTAATATTGAATCTTCGATGAATGAATGAACGATTCTGAGTAAAACATGCAATCGACACCGCTTCAGCCCAAAGATATTGAGGTAAGTTCGCATATGTTAGCATGGTCCTTGCTGCTTCGCATAGAGACCTATTTCTTCTTTCAACAACACCATTTTGTTGTGGATTATATGGTGATGAGAAATTATGCGAAATGCCTTTGGCTGTGAGAAATGAATCCAGCGTTTGATTTTTAAACTCAGAACCATTGTCACTTTTAATTCTGCGAACATTCTTCTTAAGACTCATCTCAATCTTTTTGATAAAATCAATCATCGTTTTAGCAACTTCATATTTTAACCTGAGAAAGAATACCCATGTAAATCAAGAAAAATCATCAACAATAACTAAAATGTGCCACTTTTTATTGATTGTAGTAACAGTCGACGGTCCACAGAAGTCAATGTGGAGAAGTTCCAACGGTTCCACGATTATGACCTTTTCTATGCTGTTTTCCTTGTTCGCAAGTTGCACACAAAGTATCATTGTCAAATTTCAGTATAGGTAAACCTTGAACCAAATCTTCAGTTACAAGCTTGTTAATATTGCAAAAGTTCAAATGAGACAATCTTCTATGCCAAAGCCAGCTAACATCATTAGAGGCCTTTGACAATAGACACACTGCAGGTTTGCCCACAATCGGTTTGATGTCGAGTGTGAACATGTCTCCATATCTTTTGGATTTGAGAAGTACTTCATTTGTCTCTACTTTCGAAATGATACCTCCTTGTTCATTGAACACAACCTGATTTCAAGTACCCACAACAAGTTGCGAAAAACTAATCAAGTTATGTCGAAGACCTTCGACATAAGCAACCCGGTTAACTGTGAATTGTCCATTTGTGACTTTTCCATAACCTTTCACTTGACACTTGTGATTGTTTCCAAATTTGACTACTCTAGCATTTTCCAAGCTTCTATAATCTTGCAAGTTTTCCTTTCTTCCAGTCATGTGACGAGAGCAACCACTATCAATATACCACTTCACATCATATTGCTCGTCACATATCACCTGCATTTAATGAAAGAATTTAGGAACCCAAGACTTGTTGGGTCCTTCATTAGTAGCATTGAACAAATTCTTTGAATTTAAAAACCACGTTTTCACTTTGTCTGTGACACTATCGATTAAATCAACATCATCAGATCTAGATATTGAAATATAGTTGTTCGATAATTTTGGATTTCCATTGACTTTCACCTCATCCTTCACAACCTTCACAACTTTCACAACTGGTTTCCACTTTTGTACTGGAACTTGCGAATCATGAGATGATGAACTACCAGTAGAAGACTCATTCATAAACTTGTCGAATGCAGTCTTTATCTTTTCTTTGAAAACTTTCCATTTTGGTATTGTTTTCCTTGCCCTTCAAGCCAATTGTTGATCGTATATACATCAGATTTTCCTTTTTGTATACGAAACTTTGGTCGGTTTTGTGATCGAAGGATTTGGAAAATTTGGTTGTTTGGGTGAAAATTTTGGTTTCATTTGAGTTTTGACATTTAAAGTTGGTGAATTATTCGTTAATTTTCTAACATTTTGAAACTTACGATCATTCACAAAATTTTGCGAAGTCTCAAATTTTCTAATGTTGTCAAATTTTCGAACAGATTCATCTTTATTTTTCATTGAAATTTTGTCAACAGTATATATTGGTTTGTGAAAACTTGTATCCTTTTGTTTGTTTGTTCTCTGAAATTTTGATGGTTTTGTTCTTGGAATTTGTGCTTTCGTAACTTTAGGTTTATCATTAGACACAACTTGCTAAAAGATTGCTTTTCTTGCTTTTCTTTTTGAAACATTGTTTTCTTTTGAATACTTTCCAACCATCAACTTCAATTCATGAGAATTCAATTTCACTTCCATCTTTGGTTTTTCATCTTTTTCAAAAACTTTGTTTTCTTTTTCACTTTTAACCACCCATTTTTGTGATGATTTTTGGCGTTGAAAAACATAAGAGTTTTGAGTTAAATTGTTTTCTATCGTATTTTGATTTGCAAAGAAACCTTCGGTAGTTGACCTTTTGTTGTCATTTTCAACCATTTTGTTGAATTCAGGCTTGATTTTCTCAACATTTCCAGCTGTGATGAAGACTTGATTTGGAAAAACCGTGCTATCAGTGCATGTAAAATTCGGATAGACCACAGTGTTGGTTTCCAAATAATGTGCACCTTTGTCATTAAGAACTTTGTCGAATTCTTTTGTATCACCAAACACTTGATTAACAACAGCTCGTTGAGGTGATTCATGCGAATCTTTCACTTCTTCTTCGTCTTCATCAGTGTCATCTGACTTACAGCTTTCAACTTTCACATTGTCAAAGTCACAAGTTTGCGAAGTAGAGGGTTCATCATTTTCATCCTTCACTATCGAATCAACTATAATTTCTTTACCTTTGACCTTAGATGTTATATTCATGATAGACAGTTGAGAACAATCAACCCCTTCTTCCTCTTCAATCTCACTGATTTCACTCACATTATCTGAATTGTCATCGACATTAGCATAATTGTGTTGAGAATCAAGAGTTGAAGTTTTAGTTTTCTTTAAGATTTTCAGTTGTTCATTCATTTTCAAATTTTCATTAACAATATTAACCAATTCATTCGCATTCAAAAATTCATCAATTTTGACAATACCATATGCAAATCTATCATCAGGTATTGTGTCAAATTGAGCAATAGTATTCTCGCAGTCATAAGAAACAACATCAACTTTTTCGCGTTCAAATTCAAGAAAAGGTAGTAGTTTCCTATGTTGTTCTTTTCTTATCTCAGATGAATGATGTAAAGCTGTTAACTTCGCATATAAACGTTTAGCAGAGTTACAATAAATATTTCGTTGTGCTAGTAACAACCTAACTTCTTTATCAAGATTGTCCCTATCACAATTTACATTTGACATTTGTAATTCAAGTTTATCTACTCTGATTCGTTTTATTTCTAATTGTCTTCTTGTCTCAACTAGTTGCGAATTTAGATTTTGTGCTTCAATACTAGTAGACACAATAACAGCATCAAAATAAGCAACAGTATCATCAAATGAAGTTATTTCAGCATCATAAGCAGATAAAGGAATATTAAAGGATTCAAGAATAGCACGTACCTTAGTGGTCATTGGAGATTTATCAGTGGACTTGGACACAAAGCATCGTCCAGAAACATTCTCTTCGCAATTTTGTTCATAACTTGCGAACATTGCACCATGAGTTGGGTGCCTCATCTCTTCATCATCAGATCTTGAAGACCAGATCTGATAAGTTCCACTTTCTTCTTCTTCAGACTATCCTTTCGCAACCAAAGACAATCCTTTCGCCTTCGCACGCACCTCCTCAAGCTTCTCTGAGTAGTAGGCTTCGTCCTTGATTTTGCTCTTCTTCTCCTCTTTCTTCCTCAACATGCAATCAGCTGCGAAATGATTCGCACCATTGCAGTAATGACAATCAATTCCAGAGTCACCTTTTAGTTTGTTCTCTGCTTTCACATCTTTATGCTTTTCTTCAACCTTCTCAAATTTCTTCTTCTCTTCACCTCCATCTTTTATGAAACCACTCTTCGCATCAGTTTGCTTCCCTTTTGGATTGAAAGGTCTTTTGAAAAATTTCTTAACTCTGTTGTTCGAATAAAATGCAACTGCTTCATCATCTGAATTCATTAAGAAACCTTCATTGTCTGATTCTTCCTTCTCACCAGCATCAATTTCAGTAACCTTCGAAACTAAAGCCAATGGACCTCCTAGACTATGTTTCGATTCTTCAAAAATTTCTGTAACTTCGCTTTCATGTGTTTTCAGCTGGTTGTAGAGATCATTCAAGGTGGAAGTATCAAAACTTTGTTGGTTCTTTATCATCATACTTACACTACGCCACTCCTTGCGAAGGCCCATGATGAATGTCAGATTGAATTCCATGAGAGATCTTGTGATTCCATACCTGCTGCAACGATAAACAAGCTCATTCAGACGATCATAGTAGTTTTCAATTGTTTCAGCATCCTTTTTCTAAATTCCTTAAGCTCAACAAGAAATTGCTTAACGGAATTGATCTTTGTCTTCTCACTGCCTTGATACTTCTCTTTTAGTGTGATCCAAATCTCCTTGGCTGTTTTACAACTACGAATGTAATTGTAAACCACAGGAGGCAGTGCACCTCTTAGCTCCCTCATACATCTTTTCTCATTCTTCTTCAGGCGATTCTGTTGTTCAGTAACATCGTTTGAAGAAGTAGATGCTCCAATTGATTGAATATTTACAGGAGGTAGAACTATTCCATTGATACAATTCCAAAGCTCTTCATCAATTCCATTTATGTAATCCTCCATCCTATCAGCCCACTAATCATAGTACTCAGGGGTTAACATTGGAATTTTGGTTGAAGAACCAAGCAAGTGAGAGAAAGAAGTCATGGTATTCATGTTGAAGTTCGCCATTGATGAACACAAGAATTTTTTAGAAAAACTTGATGAATTTGTGAATTGATCAAATGAATTGATCACCGATTGCTAATCGATCACTCGACTAAACAATTCAAATGCAGAATCGATTTAAATCTGAAGATCAAGAGAGATTTCCAGAACCAAAATGCGTGGAAAATTTTTGAGTAAAATCACTACTTAAAAAGAAAATGATTCTAAAACGAAAATCGGATAAATGCAGTTTGAATCCTGCTCTGATACCAATTGATGAGAATTGTAATCGAGATTTAGAAAGAAATCATGATTATATGAATGAAAAGTATGAACACAAGGAGTAAATATTAATCAGATCTTATATTAATGAAGAAACTGATTACAGACTTAAGCAGAGAAACATGCAAATGACTAGTGAATCACTTGTTGAATCAATCGTTTCTCTACTTCTAACCTCAGTCCCTATTTATAGGAAACATGAGTGTACAAAAAATATACTAAGTCCTTAACAATACGTTTTGCACAAATGAAGACTTAGTAAAATAATTAACATGCGAAACTAAGAACAGACAATTCGACTTTTACAATTTCTAGACTCTACAACGATTGCTAGTCGGGATCTTGGAGTCATACACAATAATAGTTTTAGACTTATCCAAGTGGGAGACTATTGGATTAGATGTCTAAGCCCATAACTATTATTGGTATGTACTCGACCCGAGAGTAGCATGGTCCATTTGGGTTGCATAACACCAAGACAATTTATTAGGATGGACTCTGGAGAGAAGGTTATATATGATTTATTTATATATTATAAGTTCTAATATATTAATATGAAATCATATGTTTTAATTAGTATTGATCAATAATTAATTTGGAATTAATTTAGTGATCAAAAGGAGACTAATTAAAATTTATGGGGAATAATTATGTTAATTAGTTATATTTATATGTGTTGGGCTTATGATCCATATTGGACCAAGTTTATGTATGGATACATAAAGAGTTGGGCCACATGAACCATGGATCATAAAACCCATGAGTATGGATTTGGGTTATACCCATGACGCTTGAAATCCCACATATAAATATGTAGTGCATTGCCCAAAATCGCCACTTGTAGTTCTTCTAGAAGTTCTTAGAGAATGATGGTGGTTTTGGTGCATGGAGTTTCTCTCTCAAGAGTCATCTTTTTCCTAGGTGAGTTGTGATTCCATTTGAGGTGCAACACTTGGGGCACTAAGTTCTTAAAGGCCAAAGTGTTTCAAGCAACACCAAAATACATCAAGACTTCAAGCCACACAAAATGTATGTTACTTTAACTAGTATCTTGTATTGTTTATGACAAATTGCATGCTAGTTATAGGTTTAATACCTTGGAAACTCCTTATCATGGATAACTAGTGAAAACATAGATCCAAGGTATTTAGGGTTGTATGTGCACCATAGGATGTTGTAGTATACTAAAACCCATCACTTAGCACCTCAAATGTGATGCCTCAAATAAGTCACAAAACACCAAGAACAAATGGAGGATTACGAGAGAGGTTTAGGAGGCACCAAAATCGTCTATACTCTTCTTAGAATACTTGTATCGATTTTAGGGGCTTAGGGGTTACATATTTAGTGTATAATTTCAAAGGTCACTTGAAAACCCTAATCCATTCACTTAGGCTTTTGATCCAATAATTCATTTGGACTAACACTTCATGGACTCTCGCATAAACTTAGTCCATCACTAATCAATCATGGATCATTAGCCCAAACTATATGTATCACATATTTACATAATCAGCCCCTGTTAATTTAATCAGTCTCTTTTGATCACTAAATTAATTCCAAATTAATTCTTGATCAATACCAATTAAATAATATGATTTCTCAATTAATATATTATTCTTATAATATATGAATAAATAACAAATAACTTCTTTCTCAAATATCCTTCCAATCAAATTGCTTCGGTGAATGCAACCCAAATGGAACATGCTACTATCGGGTCAAGTACATATCAATTATAGTGTTGGGCTTAAACACCTAATCCATCAGTCTCCCACTTGGATAAGTCTAATAACTATAACTGCAAGTACGACTTCAAAAACCGACTAGCAATCGTAGCTCTCAAAAGCCGTTGTCAACTCTGATCAATAACGCGTCCTTTAGATAAGGGGTCATATAATCATCTGTTCTTCAAGATATCGTGTGGACAAAGACATGGAATGAAGTCATACTCATTGTCCAACAATTTTTTTTCCCGATTTCTGATTTGTTTGACATAGAACTTAATTGAACACATCAATTGAGTCCTGACCGGGCGCGACACATAAGTAAAAACCAAATCATCGAGGGATCCAAGATATCGCTTTTATTACTCTTAGGATAAAGGAACAAATAAACTTCAATTTATATGCGTGTACTAATTACTTGTTAAATTTTACACAACAACATGTTTTATAACATCAAGTTACTGATGCATTTACGCACTATCAATATACAACCAACTCGTAATCAATAACTCATATATCTTGGTTTGAAAATTATATGATATTATCGTCTCACAATCACTCGTGATAAAAATCCATGAAGTGATTCATGTGAGTGTGGGTTTAATCCAATACTCAAATCTTATTTTAGAAGCACTCATGAACGTTGTAGCAAACTTTTGCTATGCCTAAAGACCTTAGACAACCTACAAGCCAATTCATGACAATTTAACCTCATAGCCTACTTCTAAAGTATGATCAACTGTAGAAGGTTTGAATAATCTTATTATTCTGGAAGTCAAAACATGCGAATTGAAATAATAGTAAACAATTGACACAAGATAGTAACTTTACTCATAAATAAAACTCCTTTTATTATATCATCAAATGTCAATTACATTTTATCTATTACAAGTTTCTAAACAACTATCTAATCACTAAAATTAATATCGTCCTTCAGCCCAATACTCCTAGCATGCTACAAGTGCTTAACCCTACTCAGTCCCTTCGTAAAGGGATCTGATGGGTTCTCTTTTGACAATACCCTCTTTACTACGAGGAGTCCTTCTGCTATCTGATGTCTTATGAAGTGATATTGTCTGTCGATGTGCCTGGATCTGCCATGGTCCCTTGGTTCCTTGGTTAAGGTGACTGCACTCTCGCTATCACAGAAAATCTCCATAGGCTCCTTTACAGGTGGTACAACTCCAAGGTCTCCAATGATGTTCTTTAGCCATATCGCCTCCTTCACGCATCACTTGTTGTTATGTACTCTGATTCTCACATTGAATCAGCTACAGTCTCCTGTTTGGAACTTTTCCAAGTTACTGCTCCTCCATTTTAGGTAAATACCCAGCCCGACTAAGAGCGGAAATTATCTCTGTTGGTCTGAAAGTTGGCGTCACTATACCCTGTAACTCTCAAGTCATTACTCCCACCGAGGGTAAGGAACCAGTCCTTTGTCCTTCGGATGTACTTGAGAATGTTCTTTACCATAGTCTAATGAGCTATAGTAGGATTCCCTTGATATCTGCTGACCATGCTCAAAGAAAAGCCCACATCAGGGCGAGTACATGTTATAGCATACATGATCGAGCCAACTACAGAAACATATGGTACTCGGCTCATATCTGCTATCTCAGCATCGGTACTCGAGATTTGAGTCTTACTCAATTTTGTATTGCTCTGGATAGGTAATTCTCCTTTCTTGGAGTTCTCCATGTTGAAACGTTTCAACACCTTGTCCAAGTAGATACTTTGACTAAGTCCCTATTAGTCTTTTACTCCTTTTTCTCAATATCATTATCCCTATAATGTAAGCATCTTATCCAAGGTCCTTCATAGCAAAACACTTTCCAAGCCAGGACTTAACCTCCTACAAGGTTGGAATGTCGTTTCCTATGAGAAGTATGTTGTCTACATACAATAACATAAAGCTAACTATACTCCCACTAGCTTTGACATATACGCAGGACTTATCCTCGCTTTTTGAAAAAGCCAAATTCTTTCACTTTCTCATCGAAACAAAGATTCCATCTGCGAGATGCTTGTTTCAATCCATAAATGGATTTCTCAAGCTTACACACTCTATTAGGGTACTTCGCATTGACAAAACCCTCTATCTGACTCATGTAAACATATTCAGCCAACTTTCCATTTAGGAAAGCGGTTTTGATATCCATTTGCCATATTTCATAATCATGAAATGCAGTTATGGCTAGCATCACCCATATAGACTTGATTTTGGCCACTGGTGAGAAGGTCTCGTCATAGTCAACTCTAGGAGTTTGAGTAAAGCCCTACGCAACCAATCGCGCCTTATATGTGTGTGCTTTCCTATCCATGTCGGTCTTCTTCTTGAAGATCCATTTGCACCCGACCATCTTACGACCAAGTACATTGTCAAAAAAGTTCCAAACTTGATTGTCATACATGGAATGAATCTCGCTGTCTATAGCCTCTTTCCATTTTGCGGACTAAGGTCCCACCATGTCTTCAATGTAGTTATTAGGCTCATCCAAATTTACTAGTGTACTATCACTAATATCACCATCTGTAGTAATATGGAAACTATAAAACTCAGGTGTCATTCTAACTCTTTTGGAACGTCTCAGAGGTAAGGACTCGTCAACAAGTTCAACATGAGTTTCCTCCTCTAGTTGATTGCTAGTGTTTGAGGTTCCTTCATCACTTAACTCTTGAAGCTCTTCAAGGTTAATTTGCCTCCCACTGTCCTCTTGCCATATGAGTTCTCTTTCGCGGAAAATCCCTCTCCTTGCAACGAAGACAACATTATCACTCGGTCTATAGAAGAGATATCCAAGGGATTTCTGTGGGTAGCCGATGAAAATACAACACTCACTATGAGGTTCGAGCTTGTCGTGAGTCTCTCGTCTTATGAAAGCCTCGCAACCACAAACCTTGATATGTGCCAACGAGGGAACCTTCCCTGTCCAAATTTCGTGAGGTGTTTTGGCAACCTTCTTAGTTGGGACTAGATTAAGGATATGGGCGGTAGTCTCTAAGGCATACCCCCAGAATGAGATATGTAAGGAAGCTCAACTCATCATGGAACGAACCATGTCCAAAAAGGTTCGATTGCGCCTCTTAACCACACTATTAAGATGCGGTGTCCTACGTGGCGTCAATTGTGAAACAATTCCACATTCCTTAAGATAGTCGTGGAACTCAATACTAAGATACTCACCACCTCGATCGGATCAGAGCATCTTTATCTTCCTACCCAGCTGATTCTCCACTTCTTGTCTAAACTCCTTGAACTTTTCAAAGGTTTCTGACGTATGCTTGATTAAGTAGATATACCCATATCTGCTATAATCATCGGTAAAAGTCACATAGAAGCGGTTAGCATCCCTTATGGCAGATCGGAAGGGCCCACACACATCGTTGTATATGAGATCCAATAAACCCTCACCTCTTTCACAAGTACTAGTGAAAGGTTACTTGGTTATCTTTCCAAGTAAACAAGATTCGCATGTGTCATCCGACTTTAAGTCAAATGACTCCAACACTCCATCCTTTTGGAGTTGGGCTATGCGCTTCTTGTTAACATGTCTAAGACGACAATGCCACAAGCATGCCTTTTCCAAACCATTGGACGAATCAATATGCAATACATTATTTTCTAAGTTGTCTACAACCATCACAGTTTCATATACACCATTACAAGGTAATGCTAAATAAAACTTACCATTATAAAAATCATTAATAGAACCAATTTCATTATTAAATGAAAATCTAAAACCTTCTTTATACAAACCATGAAAATAAATAATGTTTCTCGCCATCTCTGATGAGTAGCAACAATTATTCAAATCTAATTCTAACCTATTACTAAGCAATAAAGAATAAAATCCAATCTTGGTGACAGACGATGCTTTCCTATTCCCCATGATCAAGTTCATCTTCCCGTGCTCCACATCACTACTTCTTTTTAGACCCTGCAAATTAGAACAAATGTGAATACTACATCCTGTATCAAGGACCCAAGAATTAGCATGTGATGAGTTATTAGAATGAATAGTATAAATACCTGCGAATGTGGGCTTTATATTTCCATCCTTAATGTCCTATAATTACTTAGGGCAGATTCGTTTCCAGTGCCATTTTCATGACGATGGAATCACTCTGCTTCCTTTGGATTGGAAGAGGGAGCAGTAGAACCACTTTTGGATCCACTAGAAGAGGCTCCATCGCAATACTTTCCCTTGTGATTCATTGTAGGAGCTTTCCTTTTCTTCCCTTTACCATGTCCAATTTCCAGGACTGCGGCAACACCAGTAGGAGTACGTACAACAGATTTTCCTTTCAAACTACTTTCAGCAGTTCTGAAAAGGCCTTGAAGCTTTCTTAGAGTGACTTCCTCCTTGTTCAAATGATAAGTCATTCTGAACTGATTATAACAAGAAGGTAAATAGTGTAGGATAATGTTGATAGCCAACTCTTCATCAAAATTGACATTCAACTTCAGCAAGCGGTCCACATATTTTTACATCTTCTGTAAGTGGGCCGTGATGGACTCTCCATCCTTCATTTTAGTTGTTCTCATGGAGGAAATGATTTCATACCTTTCCTGGCGAGCACTTTGATGGTAACTTTCCATCAATTCTTGGTGCATCTTGAAAGGATAGTATTCCTCATAGGACTTTTGGAGTTCAGCTGTCATAATGGCAAGCATGACGCTCGTGTCCTTCTCATGAGCCCTCTGTTCAGCAAGTTCTTCTGGAGTAAGAGTCGCTTCATCAACCTCCTTTAGCTTTTTAACGAGGACATATTCCTTATCCTCGTAACGAGTTACCATCCGTATGTTTCGAATCCAGTCATTGAAATTCGACCCATCGAAAATCACCCTCCCACATAAGTTCATGAGGGAGAAAGAGCCAGGAGAGTTGGAGCTAGCAGCGTTTGGGGTAGACATCTGAAAAGAAAGACAAAGTTTAGTTTAGATAAGAATCCTTAATATAACACCCAAATGAAATATTAAGGCTAGGACCCAACACAATATTTCACAATTCGGAAGAGGGATGCCGTAATCCAATTGCAATATTTGAAGGTAGGTAAATGACAATTTACCAATTTCCACCATGAAAAACGAAATTTATGATTAAGTTTTTAATGAATTGAAATTCCTAGATCTTTGAGATTCATTGAACTTTTTCAATGGCATGTTTAAATCTCGATTATGCCCTTCAAGTTTCTGACTAGGATACTGAGGATCACAAACAAGGTGTGAATAACCATGCAAATGTGCTTGGTACTCTTGATGTCATTTATCACCTAATCAATGTGCCGGTTAACCACACATGCTCCATTGATCTATGACAAATATATAGCTACCCTTTTCTACGCTTGCTAGTCCAAGTTAGTGTGCCGATTAACCACACATGCTCCACTAACGACTTGGCGAGGTGCAAAGTGCAACTTCATGGAATAGCACAAAATTTCTCATTTTTCGTAAAGTAACTAAGATCGGGAGTTTATAAAAACATTTAGTTACTTTTATAATTAACATTATACCTTTTAACCGGTATTAATGTCCCATCCTACCCATTCGGCTAACGACCCTTCACTAGTCAAGGAAGTGGTGGGTGAGAGTGGACACCCATTTAATCACCATTTTATAGGCAATTTCCATATACCTTCTTATAGACCAGCTTTATGAATAAGACATGATAATAGTAAGGCTGACTTGTCTTATATATATACACATATAAGTATTAATCCTTTAATATTATAATAGTATAAGGGTTGAGTTTTAACATTTTAAAGTTCTAGGGTTTAGAATTTAATGTTTCAAAAATGAGACTTTTCAAATTCCAAAACTTGAGGGCAAGTTTTAAAACTCTTCAAAAACTCTTTAATTTTAGAATTTAATGTTTCATAAATGAGACTTTTTAAATTCCAAAACTTGAGGGCAAGTTTTGGAACTCTTCAAAACCTTTTGGATTCTAAAACTTGATGACAAGTTTTGTAAGTCTTCAAGACCTTTTGAATTCCAAAACTTGATGGCAAGTTTTGTAACTCTTCAATGCCATTTAGATTAAATTTTAAAGAAAAAACTTCAAAAATGGTCCCTGTGGTTTTTGAAAATATCAAGTTGAGTCCTTAGTTTAGAAAACCTCACAGATGGTCCCTATGGTTTCAAAACTTTTAACAAATGGTCCTTTTCGCTAACATCGTTAGCTTTTGGCAATTAAGTGAAGGGCATTTCTGTCTTTTCACTACCACAGGGACCATTTATGAAGTTTTGACTTTATTTAAAAAAATATAATTATTTAATATTAAAGGTCTCTCTCTCTCTCTCTCTCTCTCTCTCTCTCTCTCTCTCTCTCTTTCTCGTTCAACCCCTGAATACTCTTTCAAGACTCCTTCGACTCAATTTCCAATCAAATTTGTTGTTTCAGGTTACAAATTTCCAACATTATTTTGTTAGTATATGATCTGAAGAAGTGTGAATTTATTGTTTTCAAATTTGTTCTTTCAGGCGTTACTGAAGAGAAGCATAACAAATACAAGAGTCAATGATCAATTTCCCCAAATCGAACCTGTAGGAGATAAAAATTACATAAATCATTGAAACTCAAGAAAAAACACCATGGGGGATCGGACCAATATTTGAAGGTCAAGAACAAATTGGGGGAATCTGAATCTATCAAAATGCCTCAATAATTGTCAATTTATGGGTGTAGATGCACAGCTCTCTCATGGCTTCTTGACCAACTTCTAAAGCTCTGTCCAGTTAACAGATCCAAAGACTCTCTATTCTCAAAGAAAGATTCAAACCCACCAAGAAAAACCCTAAAGGACTCTCCGATCTACCTGGGATTGATATCTTCGTTTCAATTGTAAATGTAGAGAAAGACCACCTCCCGTCACTGCTGATATTTGCATAATTAGTCATATATTTAGCATACATTCTTATTCATTTTTAGCTAATTATGTGTATAATGTGGACAAAAGATACTTAATAATGTTTAAATTTTGTTTTCAGTCCAAAAGGCATGCTTGGAAGTAAAAAGGAACAAGGAGAAGCAATTAGAGACCAAAGGTTGAAGAATGAAGGAATGACACACTCCTACTCGGCGAGTCTGCGAGCTTACTCGGCGAGTACCCAAGAATATTCTAGAGGATAAGTCAAGACTCCTGGTATAAGACGGATTTTGTGCATATACTCGGTGAGTTGGGTTTTCTACTCGCCGAGTACACCCTGTTTTGTGATAATTATAAATATCAAACCATTATCCAAAGGAAAGGGACTTCTGGCATTTTGGGAGCTGCACCTGCGATTGAAGAACCCTTGGGAGAGCTGAGAAACCCTAACCTTCAATCCCTTGAGGAATCAAGGCAATTTAGGTTAATCATTCCACTTAACCTTAGGAATTAAGCATGTTTAGCTTAGTTGAATTTGGTTTTGAGTTTGTTTTTGCTATGACTATGAACTAAATTCGTTTTGTTTCTGTTGGGGAAGACCAAGTTACTCCTATGGTTTAATTATTACTTTTTGATTGATTGTTATTTGGTGATTTTATTAAATTAAGTTTGTTAAAGAACCTTATGCATTAATAACAACTATTTTCTGTTAATTGGAAGGCAATTAAGTTGCATGAACATCTCTTAGTTGTTAACCTCATATGTTATGTGAACACTATATCATATGCCTAGGAATAATGAATATGAAACTAGGATTAATTAGAGAGTAGGTAAATTAATGTGTGAGCTTGTTTAAGAAACCAACAAACAAGAGGTTAATTGAAACACCAACTTGATTAACCAATTACAAATCTTATTTAATCCAAATAATTGAATTAGGGAATTAATTAGTTTAAACAATTGGCCACTGCTTGAATTGATTAATTGTCTAGGGGTTAGGAGTAATGAATATGAACCTAACCACTATAGTTGGTAACCAATAATAGTTGATCTATTATTTAAATAACCATAGGAGTGAATTGGTTAAACCTAAATAGAAATCCTTTATTAAATTTGGTGAATTTGTCATTTGCTTTAATTGTTTAGTTAGTTAAGTGCTTAAGTGCTGTGTTTAAGTTTCTAGTCTTGTAACACTAGAGAAAAACCCTTTTACTTTTATTACTTGCTTAGTCAAAATTAGTTATTAGATTAATTTCCGTTCCCTAAGTTTGACACCCTACTTATCCAACTATACCACTAAAAGACAGGTTCACTGCCTTTGTGTGCTTAATTTATTAACCAAAAGTAGGATTAAAACTAGCTCGTTTGACACACATCAACTGCAAACACCATCCTTTCAATTTTAGCAGTTGATTATCTGGTTGATAAGGGCGCCTGTTGCAAGCATCTGGTTCTATTTTCTGGCGAATTGTGCTTTATGGTTTTAGCACACCTCGTGCCACTGAACATCATGGATGGTTCGGTGGGAAGAAGATCAAGTTTTCATTGAGAAGAATGAAGAAGAAATAATTCGATAGCGATGTTGTGATGATCTTGCCGATTGTAGATAATCGGAACAATGAAGAAGATGATGAACTCAAACTGGCCTTGATTCCAGAGCGATTCGTAGATTCCACCTATTTGATCGACTCGATTGTTGTTGCTGAATTTGAAGGAAGATTGATTCATGAATTAAGAGGAAAAGGCAGCAATTGTAGACCTTCAAGGCCTCTTGCAATCGAACGCAAACCTATTGATCGAGCAGTCATTGGAGAAACGATTAAGGTTGTGACCTGCTTCTATGAATGGAATGGGGTAAACGAGTAGGGTGGATGTACGACTCAAGTTTGAGAGAGAGAGAGAGAGAGAGAGAGAGAGAGAGATGGGGCCCTTTAATATTAAATAATTATATTTTTTTCCTTTTTTTTTAAAATGAGGCAAAACTTCATAAATGGTCCCTGTGGTGGTGAAATGACTGATATGCCCTTCACTTAACAGTCAAATGTTAACGGTGTTAGCGAAAAGGACCATTTGTTAAAAGTTTTGAAACCACAAGGACCATCTGTGATGTTTTTTGAACATAGGGACTAAATTTGATATTTTCGAAAACCACAGGGACCATTTTTGAAGTTTTTTCAATTTTAAACTAGTAAAATAATTACATATTTTTATCATTTACGAATTTGATCTAATTCAACTCATATAGCAAGATAATTTCAAATCAAATAATAAAAATAATTAACTTATCATATAATCTAGTAATTATCTTAAAATTTGACAATTATCCTCTTAATTGGATGAGGATAATCACTACCATATCAGAAAAACGGATTTTATGATACAAAACAGTTTGTGGTAATGATCCTAATCCAATTCAGGCCAAAAACCTTGAAAATCTGCCAATAGTGGTCTCCGCCCTCGAGTCCGAGACATAAGCCAGAAACCCAAAACACCCCTGCTGAAGAAGTCTCCTAGCCCTCACAGTCGAACAGTGAGTTGGCCCATACAAGGCTCTCTCACCATAAATAACCAGTTCTCACCCACTTGGGGTTCGAACGCTCACCCGCTGCCGCTCACAATCAATTACGGCCCCATTGGGCCCCAACCAGTCCATCCCGATGATTAATTTCAATCGCCTCAAAGGAATCGGTACCAAATTGATAAGAAATCTCTCGCTGAACATATTCAGAATACTCCTCCGAAATACCCTTGCAACGCTCATGGTATGGTCATCCACAATCTCAACCTGGAGAGGGGGATCCAAAGTCCCCGGAGCATCTCGAAACTTCTTGCTGAGTGCAAGAGATACAAAGGATCTCGAAACTTTTGGCTGAGAGCAAGAGATACACCTATGTATCCTAGCGTTCGTAGGGACCCCTTTTCCAAAGAAAAATCATTCTAAGGGAAAGAAAAGTAATTACCTGAATTCCGACCGTTACACATGGAAGGAAACTGAGGTCCAAGATTACATTTTTATGGTTCCTAATAACTCCATAATGGATAAAGTTTCCAACTTTATCCATTAGAATGGTCCAAACAACCAAGATCTAGTCTTTAAATCTCAAAAGAACAGAAAGTGCATCTTTTTCAACTTAATCCATTAAGTCCAAGTCTAAAACCTTTAGATCTAAATCAATATGATGTTTAGAAGGATAAATTTTCCAACTTTATCCAATACAAGGTGACAAAATTTCAAGATCTTAAATTTATGCATTAAAGTGACCAAAAGCTCATAACACCCAAGACTAGGTAGATCTATCAAATGTATCATCAAGATTTAAACTTTATACCTCTAAAAGCTAGATAAAGATGAAAAAAGACTGGATCTACAAGCTCCAAGACAACCAAGACTTCTCCAAGGTGTTCTTCTTCTTCCCAATGCACTAAAAATCCACCAAAATCACTCCAAGGCTCAAAATACTTTCAAATGGGGGCTAGGGTTTCGAATTTAGGGTTAGAGGGGATGTAGGCTGAAGATAAGGAGGGTTTGATAGGAGTTAAGGTCATTAAATAGGGTCCACTACCCTAAATTAGGGTTATCACCTAGCGGTCTTACGCCCAACGTACCAGGTTAAACACTCGCAATCATCTAGTCCAGTATGCCCAGTGTACACCAGGTACGCCCAACGTACTAGACTAACCCATAATCCTCCTAACTTATAAAGTTCATAACTTCTTCATTCCAACTCCATTTTCGATGATCTTTATATCCACGGAAAGGTATTGAGGAACTTTACAACCATATCTAATTACTTTTAACTTAAAACACATCAAACTAAAATACTTAATCAAGTTAAAAGGTATGAAGCATCACTTTTAGCATTATGCCCTTGGGCTCCAAGGCACAAACCGAACTTTTGGATCACATAATCTGCATTACCCACTTCTAATTGGGTCTAAACTTCTCTTTCCCCAAATCCCGAAGCCTTATGATACTCAATATTCGGGTCACGGCCCCGAACTATGAAACGGCTCGGAACAGGGTGTTACAAATTATCTTTTATTTAAACTAAAAGCATCAAAATTAGAACCCCCAACATATAAAAAAATGGCTCAATTAAAAAGAAAAAAAAAAAGTTGTTGATTTATTTTTACCAAAATCTAGAAATATACATTATCAAGTTAGCTTTCCAAAAACAAAACCTAAATTAGATTTCAATAAAAATAATTGATAAAAGCACACAAAATCATCATGGTATATATAGACATCAGATAAAAATGAAAAGCATGTATACTTGAACTATGTATTGAACCATGTAATCTTTGATGCGATTGCCGCAATAACAAGATTGCTCTAGTTAGACAAGGATTTATTTATTCTCCAATGTTTTCCCATTTCTTGCTTCAACGACTATGTTGCCATCATCAACCTAATACCATAAATACATCCATGCAAAGATTTTGTAAAACATAAAACAACGAAAAATTTTAAAAATTACAAGATGTAAGACTTTATAATACAAGATAGATTGACCGATTGATGTTTGGAAAAAACCTCCATCTAACTTTGAGAAAAGATAGCAACAAGAACCACCTTTATATGATATATATCTCACATTAAGCCGAAAAAACAACCAAAACTCAATAAGATGGTAGGTAATACTTAAAATAAGGCTTCACAATAAACTAACTTGACAATCATGTAAAACGGTAACCAACTTTGAGAACATATATAGAAATAACAATAAACTTTAACCTATTTGAGTAACATCTTTTAAAACAATTACTCCTCTTGATCGTTTAAGATTTATATAAATAAAACACAAGAAAGAAAAGTATAAGAAATCATAATAAACATTAGGAATTTTAAAAATAGAACATGACATACTTATACTAAACATGGTACATACATATCTTGAGCAATAGCAAATATTGGTTATACAATGAAATAAACAATTAAAAGGATTAACAAAAAAATACAATCAATAGCAAATATTAACTACCAAAGGGCTTGTAGCCCAGCGGTATCAGGTGGTGTCCTCCCTCTTTGAGGTCGATGGTTCAAGTCTCGTCGTGGAGATAGGTGTAATAGGTGTTGTTAGCTTAGGAGTAGATTAGATTGTCGGTTCAAAAAAAAATAGCAAATATTAACTAGTAATATAGTAATGATGTAACATACAAATGAATGAAATAAATACATAAAATTTTAGAGAAATTTAAGACATAACAACTTTGTTTAAAGCCATTGCAAGTAATCCATCTTTTAACATACAAGGAACCAAAATAAATGCATAAAAATGTAGAGTAATTATAGCCAAAAACACTGTGCTTAAAGTCGTTAATAAGTAATCCTTTGTTAAACATGATTTCTTGAATATAATACAAAAGGAAACGTTGTATGATACTTATGGATAAAGATAATTAAACTTAATTTTTTCTGAAGAACGTCGCCTCATATAAAATAAAATGTTTTTAAATCAAAACAGAGTGAGATTTATATTGATAATATTTTTAAAAGTAAAAAAGAAAGACCAAGTTTATTAATTAGCATTGAATTGTAACAGTGATAGTAATTCAAATTGAAATGAATGTTAACAAATTTATCATCATCACATGATAAAGAGATTTAATGTCTCAAAATTAATTCAAAAATGTCTAAATAGTCTAACAATGTTGTCATCCTTGATGCTGCATTGGTCTATAAATCAATCAACATAACATTAACCGGTTACCACAAACTATAATGGTTCTGTTTGTGGAAAAAACAGTATGAATGTTGCTAATTTTGTTTTTGCCACAAACATAGCCACTCACACCACTTTGGACAATATACATTATGTTTTACCCTACAGATAGCAACTTGCATTTGTTTTTATAAAAGACTACAAAAATTTTTATAGATTAGAACTATAAAACATTGTTTGTTTTAGACAAAACTGCACAAATGGTCCCTGTGGTTTGCTGAAAATTGTCACTATGGTCCAAAAAATTTTGGACTAGCACCACATGTCCAAACTTTTCGTTTTGTTGCGAGTTTGGTCCATTTTACTTTAAAAAACTTTGTAGTGAAGATTTTACCATACTTTTTTGTTTTTTTTTCAAGTTATTTATTTATTTAAATATTTTCATAATTAAAAGAAAATAACTCTCTCTCTCTCTCTCTCTCTCTCTCTCTCTCTCTCTCTCTCTCTCTCTCTCTCTCTCTTTTTCTTCTCCGATTGGATGCCAAAGAAACCTCGAGAGTGGTTGCTGATTCCGGCGAGGTCAAAAGGGAGCAACAAACCTTGCTTTCTGTAACACCGTAATTTTCAAAACTAAAATTTTCATATAAATTCGCTTGATTCTTAAAACACTTTTCGTAAAAATCTCATTTTTGTTTAAATTACAAAACTTAACTCCATAATCAAATAAATAATAATCCAGGATCCTCTAAAACATAACTCTTCCTCTGATGTGTATAATCGATTCGGTGCCGTCCCGTGATCCCGAGAGAAACCTACAACACATAACACATAACACGGTAAGCACGAAGCTTAGTGAGTTCCCCAAAATACCACATACAACACATATTAGCCACTCAAGGCTATAACTCAGTTGACCCTCTGGTCAATGTGTCTCAGTGGGACCCTCGAGTCCCATAACTCTGTGGACCCTCTGGTCCTAAGCTCGTTGGACCCTCTGGTCCGGTCTGTCTGAGCCTTCCGGCCTCATGAATTGTTGGACCCCCCCGGTCCGGTCTATAAACTCCGCATAGCATAAATCACAAAGAAATAATGCATAGCATGTCACATACAATAGGATAACATAATACTCAATGTAAGCACATAAGACCTTCCGGTCACACATAACTACCACTCAAGGTAAAGTATAGTGAGAAGACTCACCTGAAAGCAGAAAGCAGTGATCCTTACACTTGAATCGCAAACTCGCAACCGCTTAACACATAAGGCAAATATCTCTAATTAAACCGACAATTTCTCTTTCCCTCTCTAATCGGGTAGTGGGTAAAAGACCATTTTACCCCTCTATGATCTCTATTACTTATGTTGACCAAAACCCCAAAGTCAATAGAAGTCAACTCAAGTCAACGGTCAACTCTGACCAGACTCATCGAGTGCACAAGAGTGACTCTGCGAGTCCTTGCGTGTCTTCTGACTCCTCCAAGGCCTCACTCGACTCGTCGAGTGAACCTTCCACTCGACGGGTCTCCATTGGATTCGAATCGTGGGGCAACCCGACTCAACTCGTCGAGTCTTCCCATGGACTCGACAAGTTTCCTCCATGACTATGCTCATTCGACCTTCTGAGGTCAGATCTGCTTTACTAACTAGTAGATCTAACCTTCTAGCACTCAAAAGTCACGTAAAGGTTCAAACTTTATGTTCATGGAACCCACATATAGCCATAAATGGGGAAATAACCCTTAAAATGATCACCTAAGCTCCAAACTCATAAAGGACAGCATAAAGCTGGGGAATAGGGACTCTCTGGACCTTTCAAGGTCCCGATCTGAAGATATATACACAAGGGGACATCACATACTCTAGATCTCTTACCTAGATTCATGAAATCTATCACACAAATCAAGATGGACATGAATCCTTACCTCTCACAACATCTTTGAACGAATTGATGGAAGATTTGAGTCCCATAAGACAGCCTAACACGAAATCCATCCTTCCCTTTGCTAAAACACACCAAAATATGAAGAATTGTCCCTCCCATTGCACCACAAGCTTTCTCTCTGCTCTCTAGGGTTTCTCAGGGTGTGGTAGCCGCAAGTGAAGGCCATAAGGACCTTTAAATAGGTCCCAAACCTGAGAAATTAGGGTTTCTCTGCCCAGCACCTACTCGGCGAGTCCCTCCTCTGACTCGTCGAGTCCACTCATTAAATCTGCGTGAGAAACCTGACTCGACTCGGCGAGTTGGATCCTCAACTCGTCGAGTCTCTCGTTTAATCAAAAGATTAACCTACACAATAATAACCCTAAAAATCCGGATGTTACAATTCTCCCCCACTTGAATTAGATTTCTCCCTCGAAATCATTCACACACAGATTAACTCATTAACCCGAAAGGCACTATCGAAATGATCTTCATACTACACTGATGTCTTTCTCTATGGACACCCGAAACCACATAGGACCTCCAAAACCAGAGTTTAAACCAACTCTTTCGCCGCTAAAATACTCCTTCCCAATAACCAGAAACTCTAGTGGCCTAACCCGCCGCCAGACCGCCTACTTGAGCGATCACCATGATATTTGCTCCTCGAATATCAACCCAGTTTCCTCACTGGCTCTCTGATACTCATGAGACCACATCCAACAACCAACTATCTCTCCTCCAAGCCGATCATGCTAAATGATATGAATCACGCCTTACGAAATAAAGGGCTCACACTCCACCGTGGCACATCTACTATACTGCTATCAAAAACCATCCAAACAAAGAATCCCCAACACTCTTCCCTTAGACACAAAAGCATAACCATGCTTGCACAGAAGTGTCCTCAAACATCGCATTCATAAACCTCAGCTCCAAATTCCATATCTCTTTTAACATCACATGAGGTCCGACCTCAACCCAATAGTTGAACCTCCATGGTTACCCATAACATGATCCAAAATGCCTCACTGAGTTCCTTCTAGTATCAACTATCTCGGCCCAGTGACACACAAGTCACAAAGTCCTCTTTACCCCAAATGGATACTTTACTCTCAACTGAATTCGTCTCATGTACCCCATGGTATTTCTCGTGCTCTCGAACTGACCTTGCTCAGGTCTAAGATATTGTTGACAACAATAACCCCCCTCTTAACAAAGAATCCATCTCTAAATCCGAAACTCAACCTGCCTACCTGGCGCATCCCCAGAGTCAAACTCAACTCGAGAGTTTTGTCTGCCCCAAAGTCGGAACTACTCATCCCAACGAAACGCTCACCTCATAACTCATGACTCACAACCTGCGTACAAACCCCGCTCAATTCGGAATATAGTGATTTCCGACAAGGACGGAGACCCCAGTCTTGCCCCTGGTACAACCACCAAGCTCCAAACTCACTACTAGGGCTACTCAAGCCTAAAACTCTTCTACATCATACTCTGATTGGAGATCACTTCACCGTCACACTCTATAATCGTCTAGTGAGTACTATTGTTCCCTGCAGCATCATGATGACCTCTCGATGACTAGTGAGTACCACAGCTCCTCGTAGCATCACAGCAACCTCTGACTAGTGAGTACTATGGCTCCCCGTAGTATCACAACACCATCTGACTAGTGAATACTACGGCTCCTCGTAGTATCACAATTCCCTCTCTCTAACTTGTGAGTACTACGGCTCCCCATAACATCACAACACCCTCTGACTAGTGAATACTACGGCTCCCCGTAGTATCACAACTCCCTCTCTCTGACTTGTGAGTACTACGGCTCCCCATAGCATCACAACACCCTCTGACTAGTGAATACTACGGCTCCCCGTAGTATCACAACTCCCTCTCTCTGACTTGTGAGTACTACGGCTCCCCGTAGCATCACAACACCCTCTCTTATCACCTCATAATCTCATTCTCACTACAACACCACACTACGTCCACTAACTCATGCTCCGCAGACTATCATAGATAGCTACACACACTTGACCCAAATATGCATCTCAGACTCTGACGGCGACCGCCATAACAAAATACCTTCCCCTGCTGAAATCCATAATCCTAAATAATCCCTCTTGATGGCAATACTCGAAAGGCTCCCACTGGAACCGTAGATACTCAAATCACCTCTTGCCGCCTCAAATTCACGACTCTAATATAATTCGGAATTCAGGACGTCATACTCGGACACCCCAGAACACCATCACAGAACATCGCAATGTCCTGCTTCAACCACCAATCCCATACTTACGACATCATACATGGATACCTCCTTGCATTCCCTCAGGATATCATAACTATCCTTCATTTCACACAACGCGCAACTTCGGAGTATCCCAACTCTCAATCGAAACACTAATGAATCGACAATGACTCGGCACATGATGACAACCATCTAAAACTCCCTCCTTTATTGCTCAAAACACATGCAAGAATAAACTGACCGACCCTGAGGTTTGTCGCCCAATCAACTTCTTTCCTATCCATACTGCATATAATAGCCCATACTCTGAACCAGAAATTCGCAACCGCCAATCTAACCTCGCAAGCCAATCACCTCGATTTCACCATTTTAACCTTGAAGGATTCGTAATCACCATAAGGTTTCTGACCAACGGCCACTTTCCATGGAGACACTCATCCTTTTCTCAAACGCGTACCACATGGACTACCTCGCTCTGCACCTCTCCTTGACCACCAATAACTCTGGTCTCAGGAATTCGCACCGCAGGCCTCTCTATCTAGTTCTCTAATCGCTCTTGAACAATTCTTAGATCTCCTTAAAAGCACTCGGTTCTCCCCCACTTAGGGTTTGATGCATCACCAATTGGTTCGCCAACAATCTAACCCACAGACTGTTTTTACCAATAACATCACACCTAAGGTGATACACAATGCTCGATGATCTCCCTGATGGAGGTCAAGTAATTCCAAATTCTCCGAATCTCCGATGAAATCCTCAGAAACTACTCATCATGACTACCTCTAGTCATTCAGAATCTCGTACCATCCCACTATCGGACATCTCAACTGTCCATTCGTAACCCTGACTCTCAGTCTGAAAATAACGAACTACATAATCCTCATCCTCGGCTCTTTATCC
The DNA here is from genome assembly GCF_002870075.4 of Lactuca sativa. Lineage (NCBI taxonomy): Eukaryota > Viridiplantae > Streptophyta > Magnoliopsida > Asterales > Asteraceae > Lactuca > Lactuca sativa. Next base: position 243,272,757 of record NC_056627.2, read on the forward strand.
AACGTTCCATCACGTGGGTTGTAATAAGAGTGGATTCCTCGTTACCACACTCGATACTCATCATAGACAATAAGAGCCACCACCCCAAAAATCCTCTCCTTGATCGTCTGCCGCTGCAGCTAATACATGCCCTACTATGCTCAAATAGGGTGTATCCTCGTCCTTAACCATCTCAGTCTCCACTGACAACCTGCTCAGGCTCTAACACTACCTCTCGGCAGACATACTGCCCAAATACTCTGATGAAGGATTGTAACCCAAGCCACCCCACAGGGCTCACCCCCATCCTTGGAAACCGAAAATCTCAATACCTCTCCTGTCTCCCACATGAACAGAAATAACACTACTCAGGTCACAGAAAAGGACATCTCCATCATCGGCTGAGTGCTCAACTCAAACCACAACCCTCCGTAACCGCCATCTTTACTCATCCTTGAGTCTTGTGACTACATGTTCCATCTTACCAAGATTACTTTGAAATGCTCTCGACCTCCCTCTCCAGGGATGCCTCTTTGGACTCAATCATGGCCCTCAGACCTAAAACCCTATTGCGTCCAATCTCCACCTAATCAATCATGACCGGATAACCGGAGATCCACGAGCATCATTCGCCACAAACCATGGTACTCAGCCCGTGATGTCACTTCTCAATCCGCTATGATGCATGGTACCCGAACCATGAAATCACTCCTCAATCTGCTACGATGTATGGTACTCGAACCATAACATCACTCCTCAATCTGCTACGATGTATGGTACTCGAACCATAACATCACTCCTCAATCTGCTACGATGTATGGTACTCGAACCATAGCATCACTCCTCAATCTGCTACGATGTATGGTACTCGAACCATAGCATCACTCCTCAATCTGTTACGATGTATGGTACTCGAACCATAACATCACTCCTCAATCTGCAACTTAGAACCTTCAGAATACTCCCTGTATCAAGTACGGGTCCTCTGCTTTTGGTAGTACGGGCCCATAATACCTGCCACATCTACCTATACTTTCCACACGGACCATCACAGAGCTCCTAAGTAGCAGCTCAACCTTCTCGTTCACCAATCCCGTCACGCGTGCTCGCTCCTCAGCGAAATGCTCTACTCTGCTAGCGTACTCATCTGACTAAGGCTACTCCTTAGGCTCTTCCTAGGTTCTCATACTTCTCCGCCATCAGCTGCTGAAGAACTCCTAATGATGCCAGCCATCTACTTCCTAAATATCATCATACTCACATAGTAGCTGATTCCCATCATCGAGAGTTCCACAAAGCAAAAAGCAAGCAACATTCGGGCATCGAAGCATCTCCTTCAGCACGTAAAACCTCCCTAGGTTATTATCCACTCGCTATCCATATACTCGAAGGATATCACCGAACTCTAACATCTTCGCCCCACATGGCCTCTGGCTACCCTTTCGGCAGACTCCTCATATGCTCATATAGATACCTCTTCTAGATTACTCCTCTACTCGAATCCCCTAAAGGATTCCTGCTGAATACTCTCACTCATCTCATACTCAAAAGCACATCACATACAACAGCAACTCCTAGGCTAAGGCATCACAAATCAGGCCACTCTAGTCCTAAGATATGAAATACCTACCCTATCTCTAGCATGCACAATATCTCATAAAATGTATCACAAATATCTCATAACAAAAGTAAGGGTATTTTGGGAAATCACCATTCGGGCTCTGGCTGATTGTACACACTACTCTTTCTCGTTTTCTCTTTGAACTCTTATTCGCTTTAGAAAAATCATTTATTTGAAATTTTTTCTCAATTCCTCAGTTTGAGTCCAGATTTACCTGAAGGTGCATCCGAATCCCTCAAACCAAGGCTCTGATACCAACTTGTAACACTGTAATTTTCAAAACTAAAATTTTCATTTAAATTCGCTTGATTCTTAAAACACTTTCGTAAAAATCTTATTTTTGTTTAAATTACAAAACTTAACTCCATAATCAAATAAATAATAATCCAGGATCCTCTAAAACATAACTCTTCCTCTGATGTGTACAATCGAGTCGGTGTCGTCCCGTGATCCCGAGAGAACCCTGTAACACATAACACATAACACGGTAAGCATGAAGCTTAGTGAGTTCCCCAAAATACCACATATAACACATATTAGCCACTCGAGGCTATAACTATGTCGACCCTCTGGTCAATGTGTCTCAGTGGGACCCTCCAGTTCCATAACTCTGTGGACCCTCTGGTCCTAAGCTCGTTGGACCCTCCGATCTGGTCTGCTTGAGCGTTCAGGCCTCATGAATCGTTGGACCCTCCGGTCCGGTCTATAAACTCCGCATAACATAAATCACAAAGACATAATGCATAGCATGTTACATACAACAGGATAACATAATACTCAATGTGAGCACATAAGACCTTCCGGTCACATATAACTACCACTCAAGGTAAAGTATAGTGAGAAGACTCACCTAAAAGCAGAAAGCAGTTATCCTTACACTTGAATCTCGAACTCGCCACCGCCTAACACATAAGGCAAATATCTCTAATTAAACCGACAATTTCTCTTTCCCTCTCTAATCGGGTAGTGGGTAAAAGACCATTTTACCCTTCTATGATCTCTATTACTTATGTTGACCAAAACCCCAAAGTCAACAGAAGTCAACTCAAGTCAACGGTCAAATCTGACCAGACTCGTCGAGTGCACAAGAGTGACTCGGCGAGTCCATGCGTGTGTTCTGACTCCTCCAAGGCCTCACTCGACTCGTCGAGTGAACCTTCCACTCGACGGGTCTCCACTGGATTCGAATCGCGGGGCAACCCGACTCGACTCATCGAGTCTTCCCATGGACTCAGCGAGTTTCAACCATGACTATGCTCATTCGACCTTCTGAGGTCAGATCTGCTTTACTAACTAGTAGATCTAACCTTCTAGCACTCAAAAGTCACGTAAAGGTTCAAACTTTAGGTTCATGGAACCCACATATAGCCATAAATGGAGAAATAACCCTTAAAATGATCACCTAAGCTCCAAACTCATAAAGGACTGCATAAAGCTGGGGAATAGGGACTCTCTGGACCTCTCAAGGTCCAGATCTGAAGATATATACATAAGGGGACATCACATACTCTAGATCTGTTACCAAAAGAAGAGAAGAAACCCTAGATTCATGAAATCTATCACACAAACGAAAATAGACATGAATCCTTACCTCTCACAACAGCTCTGAACGAAATGATGGAAGATTTGAGTCCCACAAGACAGCCTAACACGAAATCCATCCTTCCCTTTGCTAAAACACACCAATATATGAAGAATTGGCCCTCCCATTGCACCACAAGCTTTCTCTCTGTTCTCTAGGGTTTCTCAGGGTGTGGTAGCCGCAAGTGAAGGCCATAAGGACCTTTAAATAGGTCCCAAACCTGAGAAATTAGGGTTTCTCTGCCCAGCACCTACTCAGCGAGTCCCTCCTCTAACTCGTCGAGTCCACTCATTAAATCTGCGTGAGAAACCTGACTCGACTCGGCGAGTTGGATCCTCAACTCGTCGAGTCTCTCATTTAATCAAAAGATTAACCTATATAATAATAACCCTGAAAATCTGTATGTTACAATTTCATCTTCTTCCTATGTTAACTAGAGCTGCTAAACATACATGGGGTTATCGAGAAACGCAACCCGATAACCCCAAAACATTTTCTTCCCTTGTTCTCCTTCTTCAATCGACAAAGATACCGGTGAGGAAAAACTGCACCGACTTCCACTATTGTTGTTTGCTCTCTTCCATCGGACCTCCGATTTTTCCCCTCCTCCAGTCGAAGTGCATCACCCAAACACCCCCTCGTCACTACTATACTCGATCTCCAACCATCTCTCTTGTGTAGACCTCTAGCAAAGAATAAGAAGCAAGATCCAGTTAAGACAACTTCCCCCATCTCTTCTTTGTTTACTGAGCAAAACCTGTGAGCATTCGACCAACCCACGAGCCTCCCCACCTGCACTGATTTTTCATTGCTCAACCTCCCTTTCATCTCCAACTCGTCTATCTCCCTCGTTTCTCACTTCTCCGGTAGAGAGAGCCACCACAGTTGACTTGGCAGCTCCTCCGCCTCCCCCTGTCGCGACCCACCACCATCCAACATCCCAAATCCAAATCCATAATGGGTGTTCTTCGTTCTTGATTTTGGATCTGAAATAAAACCCAAATCCAAAAGTTGAAGGTAGGTATGTTCTTGGCTCCAAATTTGAAACGAAGATGGAGAATGGTAGACCTGAAACAAAATCCACACACAAAACCTTACATGAAACGAAAACCAACCATCAATTCGAAGAGAAAGGAAAACCCACCATTGATTTTAGATCTGAAATAAATCACTACACTTGTTGCATCCTGTTTTTCTTTCCTACCGGCAAAGAGGTGGTGAGGTCATGTACGGTGGAGTTTATGGTGGTCGTGGTGGTGCTGTGACAGGCGAAGAGGTGATGGATGTTCACGGTGGTCCCCACAGCAACACCACCGGTGTCAAAACCACTGGTGCTCCATTCTTTGTTTGTGAAATAGGGACGAAAGGAAGAAAGGAGATGAATCAATAGAGAGGGAGTTGTGTGTGTGTGTGAGAGAGAGAGAGAGAGAGAAAGTTATTTTCTTTCTCATTTTCTTTAAATTATGAAAATATTTAAATAAATAAAAAAACTGAAAAAAAACAAAAAAAGGGTAAAATCGTCATTACAAAATTTTTTAAAGTAAAGTGGACCAAACTCGCAACAAAACAAAAAGTTTGGACCCGTGGTGCTAGTCCAAAACTTTTTGGACTAAAGTGGCTAGGGATGAGCAAAAGGACCGAACCGGCCGGAACCGGCCCGAACCGGACCGGACTGGGGAACCGGCTTCGGCCAAAATCAAGAACCGAACCGGCCCGGCGGTTCTACCGGTTCCGGTTCTACCGGTTCCGGTTCTACCGGTTCCCGGTTCCTACCGGTTCTTGTCGTGTCTTCAAATGTTGGAACCGCTCCTTGAAAAATAGCATCATATGGTTCCGGTTTTTGCCGGTTCTACCGGTTCCGGTTAAATCGGTTCCGGTTCCTACCGGTTCCCGGTTCCAAAAATCCACAAAAATAACGTCCCGGTCCCGGCCCGACCGGTTCCATCGGGTTCCGGTTCCGGTGCCGGTTCCGGTTCCAGTACCGGTTCCGGCCGGTTCCCCAGTCCATATGCTCATCCCTAAAAGTGGCAATTTTCAGCAAACCACAGGGACTATTTATGCAGTTTTGTCTTTGTTTTATAAACATAGTTATACAAATTCAATTAATTTAGAGTAAATTACGGGAATCGTCCCTATGGTTTGGTTAAAGTTGCAAGTTTGGTCCTTAACTTTTTTTTTTGCACTCGGATCGTCCCTGTGGTTTGATTTTGTTGCGTTTTTCGTCCCTTGCGTACATAAAGTTAGGGACCAAACGTGCAATTTTGACCAAACCATAGGGTCGAAAAACGCAACAAAATCAAACCACAGGGACGATCCGAGTGCAAAAAAACGTTAGGAACCAAACATGCAATTTTTACCAAACCATAGGGACGATTTCAGTAATTTACTCATTAATTTAATTAGAAAATAATGGAATCTATGCTTGTTTATATCAAACATACATGAGATGAGAAAGAATGAATACATGTACATGACATTTGTAAAAACAATCAATACGAATTTGCAATCAACGTGTTCTACTAACTGGTTCAAGTGCTTTAACTGTCTGTACATTGTTTGAGCATTCTTATAACTTGCCAAAAGAAGAGGGAAAAATATATGAAGGCTAGTCTAAACTCGATTGATATTTTGTGTAGTCTTAACTTGTTCCAAAGGCGAATCAGGCACTACAATTGATGTTGATAAAAATGGTGGTGGTAATGGAGTTGAAACTAATGGTATGCATGTCATCGACGAGGTCCTCCATCCATGGTGTTTCAATTGTAGGAAATAAACTGGAGTGACAAAGAGAGAGCGGTGAAAGAGGTGAGAAAAAGTGTTGTTTTCAAGTGGGTGGAGGTGAGAGATGTTTATTTTGTAGCTTTGAGGAGTAGAGATGGAGATCGAAGAAAAAGCATCGGAGAAGGAGATGATATCAAGAGGAGCATTAAAATTTTAAAAAATTTAAAGGGATCACGGGATATTCTTCCTAATAAATAAAGAATTTTTTGTCACATGTTACACTCTCATTGATTTGACCACATGTCATTTTGTGGTTATTTTTAATTAATTTTTTTCACATGGCATTTTGTGGTTTTTTTTTCATTTTATTAATTTTCACATAATATTTAAATGTAATAATTACAATAAATATAATAATAAATGTATATCAATTTGATTAATTGATTCCTTCTAATTTTAAAATTTTCAAATTAAACTATAATTAGTTTCCTTTGTTTATTTATCAAAATTATTTGTTTAATTTAAGAAAAAAAACAAACAATTTGATTTTAATAATTTAATATTTTTCTATTTTTTTCTTATAAATTCAAACTTTTCAAATGTTTAGAATTTTATATATTTTCTTTCTTTAAAACGAACCGATTTAATATATGAGTGTTACACCTAATGTTTTTAATAGTGATGTTGAAATGCTAACTGTATTGGTGATAACAGGAATTACTAATTTTTTGGATACAATCAAAATCGGTAATTGAGGATTTCAGAAATGTTATGCTGATTTTTTTGGATACATTCTATCCTCAATAAAAAAACACAACAAATGCCTAAAAATCTAAGACGTGACAATGCCTCAACATGTGACAAAGTAAAATTATTCTATGTAGGGAAGATTTGACTTTTATAATTTTATATTTGAATCGTATTATAATGAGCATATATATCAGAATACATAATTATGTTATTTAAAATTTTATTAATTTGTGTGTTTTAAGCTTTAACCGTAGGTTACTTCACTTGATTTATGTATATAAACAAAAAATACGTAAATTTTTAAATTTTAATTTGACATTCAAAAAATAGCAATATATACAATATTATTGTCATTTATTTTATTCTAATAAATTTAGTTTGTTTTGCAATTTCGTAAAAAAGAGATATATATTAGTTGATACTATTGCTATAAGGAAATGTTTATTTTATTTTTATTTTCAATGTGTTTGGTTCATCCAACTCAACTAAAGGTGATCAAATGAAAACGAGAATGAAAGCAAATACTTCATCGGTCGATGACACACTTGTGTTTGTGATATAAACATATTTTTTTGTTGTAGAAAGATAATATACTTCGATATCATAAGGAGAATTTCGTATATAGCTTTATTAAACGTCTAAATATCGTATTTGTCCGACCTAAACTTTAAATATCATATATGTCCTTCTTAATGTTTTAAAATATCAAATTTGCCAAAATCTAATTTTTATACAGTTATTATTATTTATTAATCATTTTTTACAACAGAAAAATCATTAAAATTGAAAAAAAAAATTAATAATTAATTGGACAATACTACCCTTACCTTCTATATCGCATATCACATGAATCCTTTTACCTGCTGCCATGGCAGAATTAGTCAATTATTATACCCTGCATCGACCTTTTTTCTGTCTTCTCACCTCTTCCCTATTATAATCAACTATGATTATCATGTAAATTTCTGGCTTTCCGCCTCTTAATCCCAAGTCGTATTCAATTAGGAATCGTCCTGATAATGCTAGGGAATAGATATTCACATGTTTAGCTGTCCTAGTTGTTCTACAATTCATTGTCTATATAAACGCGATACCGAAATTTGTATAAGCATCGATTCATAGAGTTTGGCGAACCCGATTTCTCTATTTTTGTAACACCACGAGTTCAGAAGTGCAAGTTCAAGGTGCTTGGTGTAATTAAGAAGGATAGACTCGGCGAGTCCATGGAGAGACTCGGCGAGTCGAGTCGCGATTTTGGTCACGCGTTTAGTAACCGACTCGGCGAGTCGGCGGCTGGACTCGGCGAGTTGGTGCTGGAATGAGAAACCCTATTTTTCAAGGTTTGCACCCTATATAAGAAACCTTATGTTTTCCGCCTCAGCCTCTTTGCTGCTCATTGAGATCAAGAAAACCCTAATTCGTGAGGAGACCCCATTGTTGAGTGAATTAGAGCTTAGAGGAGGATATTTGGTGCTTGAAGCCTGAAGGTTGGAGGCTTGTATCAGGAAGCTTGGGGAGATTTGAAATCTACAGTTGGTTGGGCTCATTTCAGGGGTAAGGAACCATTTCCTTAAGCTATTCCTTCATGGATTCATGTATGGTGATTGATATGAGATCTAATTCGAGATAGAAGCTTGGATCTGAGGATGCTACTTCAGATCTAAGCGTGTGATGGTCCTTTATGTCATAAAGTTCCTGTATGAGAGTTGTTGGTGAAGTTCCTTTGTCCCAAACCTTAGCTCAAGTGTGTTTTATGCTTAGATCTCTTTGGATTCACGTAAATTTTGCCACTTTACGTGATGGATGGATTGTAGGGGAGTGGATCTATGGTTTGGAGCCCCTGCATGGCTTGGAAAGCCACTATAGGGATTAAGAACTAGAGGTACTCGGCGAGTCACATGGATGAACTCGGCGAGTTGGATGAAAATGGGCATGAACTCGACGAGTTGGAAGAACAACTCGGCGAGTACGTCGAATGTTGCTTTGGACTCGGTGAGTCTGTTCTTGGACTCGGTGAGTTTGGTCGTGGAGTCCTAACCTTTTCTGGTTAAGCTGTGAATCGGTGAGTCAAGGGATGACTCAGTGAGTTGAGTACGGTTAGACTCGGAGTTGTGGGACTCGGCGAGTCTTGGGGCGACTCGGCGAGTTGAGTCGTGTTATGGGAGTTTCAAAGCATGGGGACTCAACGAGTCAGCGGGTTGACTCGGCGAGTAGAGTCAGTCAGGAGGGTTGACTTTGATAGAGGACTTTGACTTTGACCAAGAGTTGACCAGTTGTCTTCCATGGGTATTTTGGTATTTATGGGTATTTATTGAGTTCAGTCTTTTGGTTTTGATCAGTGGTGGAGTTCGTGTCGGAGGTTGGAGCAGCATGATCTTATCCTTTTTAGTCAGCAGTCGCGAGGTGAGTTATCCTCACTATATCAACAGGGTCTAAGGCACCAAGGCCAACCCTTTATCGGATTGTAATCCGGGTATTGTTGTTATGTTGTTGCTTTGCTATGTTTGCATCCTGGTAGTTAGGATGGTATATGTTAGAGACCTGGTTAAGGTCGGTATCCTGGTATATAGGATGATGCTATGCTAGTGACTGGTTAGGTCGGTATCCTTGTTAGGAAGAGGTTATGTTATGTGATCTGCTAGATCGGTTTGATTGGATGTGGATTTTTATATGATTATATGTTTATGTGCACATGGTTGTTGGATTGGGGTTGGGTCGAGGCGGTCCTGCTTTGTGCTGTAGGCCAACATACCCAGGGCGGACTGGTTATCCCGAAGGCCCAGTGAGCAGCCCGGATAGGCTGTAGGCCCCAAGAGGGCGGACCAGACATGCCGAGGCTCGGTGAATGGACCAGGCCGACTGAAGGCCCGGTGCGGGCGGACTAGTCATACTGTAGACTCAGAGATTGGACCAGGTGGATTGAAGGCCCGGTACGGGCAGACCAATCACACTGTAGACTCGATGTATATGGCTAGACTCGGAGGGTGGACCAGGTGGACTGTAGGTTGGTGCGGCGGACCAGTCACACAGTAGACCCGAAGTGCATGGTTGTTCTGTATCGGTTATATGATATGGTTATGATTGTATGGCATTGGTATTTTGGGGGTATCTCACTAAGCTTTCGGGCTTACAATTGTGGTTTAAATGTTTCAGGTGCTTTAGGAGTCCGTGGCAAGGCAAAGGCATGATCGTACCGCTCCTCGAGTTTTATGTGTTTACGATGTGGTTTCTGGGAAATACTCTGATAATAAATGTATTGAAAACCTTTTTGTAATAACTTTATGAAATTAAGTTGTTTTTGAAAAGTTTAAATTGGTTGAAATTTTTAGTGTTACAAGTTGCTCCAGCACCGGCCACTTTGAGGATTATGGGTGGAGGTCAGGGTGGAGTAGATCCCCCGAGGGCTCAGGGGCGTGCCTTTCAGCTTATAACAGAGGAGGTCAGGGCAGAGCCAGATGCAGCTGCGGGTATGTTTCCTTTTTGATATCTTGTTATCTGGTGATTATTATGGAGTATTGCATATCTGCTAGTCTCGTTGTGTGATTTTTGGTATTGTATTCGTTTGTTCCTTGAGGGTTATGGTTCGGTTAAGGGTTTTGGTATTGGGAGTTTCGATGGTTATCATCCATGGGGATTATTAGTGGGAAATTCGGCTTTTGGTCTGAATGTCGGGTAGCATCTGCATTCTGAGGAGTGGTTAGCTGAAGGTCGGGCTTCTTTCGAGTCTGAGATGATCAGTGTTGATATGTGATTTGGTGAAGGTTGCTCGTTCTAGTGGGAATCAGTTCGCGTGTAAGGGTATGTGTTGTGAAGGGTTGTTAAAAAAGGTCGGTTATGGCGACCGGTGGTGGATAGTCAGTGCTCTAAGTAGGGAGAATCAGAAAATTCTCAGGAGGATCGATAAGCGTTAGAGTTTGATTAGCTGTTTGGGATCCAGCAGTGTTTCAGTCAGCCAAGAGTGTGGGTTGGTATGAGTAAGTGACAGATCGATGGGGCGGAGTACAGACCAAGGATTTCGGATAGGGTGATTATTGGTTGTAAGGCCTAGGATCAGGCCGGGATCTGAGTATTGTTGGATTAGTGTCTAAGTTCATAACTATTTTGGTATGTAATTGACCCGATGGTGCATGGTTCTTTTGGGGTTGCCTTCACCAAAGCAACTTAATAGGATGAATTATGGAGAGAAAGGATTAAATATGATTTATTAATATATTATGAGAATAATATATTAAAGGAGAAATCATATTGTTTAATTAATATTAGTCAATAATTACTAAGAATTAAGTTTGTGGCTAAAAGAGATTAATTAAACTTAAGGGACTGGAATTGTAATTATAAGATAATTACAATTGGGCTATGGATTACCTTATAATATAAGGTTGGACGAATTCTATGGGGAAACCCATTAGAAATTGTCCAAGGCTTATTAAAAAAGGGTTCATGGGTTGCTTAGGGCCTAAGCATCCAAATTAGGGTTTCCTTGTTAGATAACCCTAATAGCTTCACTATTTAAGGAACCCTTAAGCCCCAAAAACGTGGTGAACTAATTGGTTAGGGTTTCCACACGTTTTGGGCAGCCTCCTTCTCCTCTCTTCTTCATCCTATTGCTCTTGGTGTTTGTGAGCCATTAAAGGAATGACATTATTGACTCTAAGCTTTCTAAAGTCAATACAAGAAGGAATTGAGATTGTTATTGCTATATAACAATCAAGGTATGATCTAAACCCTAATTCATATTATATATTGATTAGATCTAGGGTTTTAAGTCTTGGATTAAAAGCATGTACAATAGAGAAACCTAGATCCAAGCTTTAGGGTTTGCATGAGCACATAGGATGTCTTTTGGCTAAAACCCATCAAGTATATGGAATGGAGTTAGAGTTCGAAACCCCTAGAGGGCTAGAACAGTATGTATGGGTGGAATTCCCAGGAGGAATAGTTCGGGATGATGCATGATAGTTTGAGCGGTCCGGGGAGACTGAAGGCCGGAAGGCGTACCAGTCAGGCCGAAGGCTCAGAGGACGGTCCACACAGGCTGAAGGCCCTGGAGGGCGGTCCAGATATGTTGAAGGTTCTGAGAGTGGTCCAGATTGGCTGAAGGCCTGGTAAGGCGGTCCAGTCATGCTGAAGAATCTGTACGTGTTAGTAGATCGATATGAGGAGAATGAGGAAATGCATCGCCAGGGAATGGTGATTGATATGGTCTGGCCCTAAGTGTTGATCTAGTTAGTGGAAAGTAGTGCATGGACTCGAGAGTCCTTGCAAGCGGATTCAGAGCATGTGCGATGCACAGAGTAGCAGTTACTCTACAAGGGATAGTGTAGAGTGGAGTGTGTACGCCGTGGCACTTGTTGTAGTGACAAGGCGGCCAAGTATATTTCCTTGGATAAGGAAAGGGAAAGGTATGTAGCTCCGAGAGGGAGTGTAAGTTCACAGAAGTGAAAACAGTAGCGCGGGGGTATGTTTGAGGAGTTCCAATATTGGTTTTGAGCAGAGTGTTTGCACCGGTGGTATGGAGCACATCCGGGTTGGATGTCTGCTGAGGTCACGGAAGGAATTCCGAGGGTGTAAAGCCAATGAGGCTCGGAAGGGATGCAAGGATGGAGCCTTGGATTCCCAGTATAGTTGTGATCAGGAGGTTATGTATGTGGCAGTAATTCATCATGGGGATGTCTAGAGGTATTGTCAGTGTGCTGGTTTTTTCAGCCCGAGGATGTTGGATCAGGTTCAGCATGTGGGCGTGATTGCAGAAGAGAGATCAGGAGAGTTGCTCAGGAGCTGAAGGATGGGTCATCCTGTCAGTGCGAAAGGAAAAGAGTTGGATTCGGATTGTAAGCGGTATGAGTCCAAGAAGTGAATTCGATAAAAGTTATGCTAGTCAAGGAAAGGGATAGCAGTTTGGTACCAGGTCAGGACCCGGAGGTCTGGGGGATGTCTAGCTGTGTAAGGGTCAAGCGATCGTGGTGATCTGGGGCGAGTGAAGTATCCTGGAATGGTACTCGGTTGATAAGTGTGGTTATCAGAGGATGAGGCGGTGGTCAGGACACCGTTGGGGAAGAGTTAGGTTTTGGGTTTCGGTGGTTGTGTTTTGAGGAACCTGGTCTGGTTAATGCCAGGTGGTGCATTGCGAGAGTAGTTTCTGGAGTTGTGTTGCTGCAGGCTTCGAGGAAGAAGCCTAATTTAAGTGGGGGAGAATTGTAACACCCCGAGTTCAAAAGTGCAAGTTCAGGGTGCTTGGTGTAATTAAGAAGGATAGACTCGGCGAGTCCATGGAGAGACTCGGCGAGTCGAGTCGCGATTTTGGTCACGCGCTTAGTGACCGACTCGGCGAGTCGGCGGCTAGACTCGGCGAGTTGGTTCTGGAATGAGAAACCCTATTTTTCAAGGTTTGCACCCTATATAAGAAACCTTATGTTTTCCCCCTCAGCCACTTTGCTGCTCATTGAGATCCAGAAAACCCTAATTCGTGAGGAGACCCCATTGTTGAGTGAATTAGAGCTTGGAGGAGGATCTTTGGTGCTTGAAGCCTGAAGGTTGGAGGCTTGTATCAGGAAGCTTGGGGAGATCTGAAATCTACAGTTGGTTGGGCTCATTTCAGGGGTAAGGAACCATTTCCTTAAGCTATTCCTTCATGGATTCATGTATGGTGATTGATATGAGATATAATTCGAGATAGAAGCTTGGATCTGAGGATGCTACTTCAGATCTAAGCTTGTGATGGTCCTTTATGTCATAAAGTTCCTGTATGAGAGTTGTTGGTGAAGTTCCTTTGTCCCAAACCTTAGCTCAAGTGTGTTTTATGCTTAGATCTCTTTGGATTCACGTAAAGTTTGCCACTTTACGTGATGGATGGGTTGTTAGGGAGTGGATCTATGGTTTGGAGCCCCTGCATGGCTTGGAAAGCCACTGTAGGGATTAAGAACTAGAGGTACTCGGCGAGTCACATGGGTGAACTCGGCGAGTTGGATGAAGATGGGCATGAACTCGACGAGTTGGAAGAACAACTCGGCGAGTACGTTGAATGTTGCTTTGGACTCGGCGAGTCTGTTCTTGGACTCGGTGAGTTTGGTCGTGGAGTCCTAACCTTTTCTGGTTAAGCTGTGAATCGGTGAATCAAGGGATGACTCAGTGAGTCAAGGGATGACTCAGTGAGTTGAGTGCGGTTAGACTCAGAGTTGTGGGACTCGGCGAGTCTTGGGGCGACTCGGCGGGTTGAGTCGTGTTATGGGAGTTTCAAAGCATGGGGACTCGACGAGTCAGTGGGTTGACTCGACAAGTACAGTCAGTCAGGAGGGTTGACATCGACTGATGACTTTGACTTTGACCAAGAGTTGACCATTTGTCTTCCATGGGTATTTTGGTGATTATGGGTATTTATTGAGTTTAGTCTTTTGGTTTTGATTAGTGGTGGAGTTCGTGTCGGAGGTTGGAGAAGCTTGATCTTATCCTTTTCAGTCAGCAGTCGCGAAGTGAGTTATCCTCACTATATCAACAGGGTCTAAGGCACCAAGGCCGGCCCTTTATCGGATTGTAATCTGGGTATTGTTGTTATGTTGTTGTTTTGCTATGTTTGCATCATGGTAGTTAGGATGGTATATGTTAAAGACCTGGTTAAGGTCGGTATCCTAGTATATAGGATGATGCTATGCTAGTGACCGGTTAGGTCGGTATCCTTGTTAGGATGAGGTTATGTTATATGATCTGCTAGATCGGTTTGATTGGATGTGGATTGTTATATGATTATATATTTATGTGCACATGGTTGTTGGATTGGGGTTGGGTTGAGGCAGGTCCTGCTTTGTGCTGTAGGCCAACATACCCAGGGCGGACCAGTTATCCTGAAGGCCCAGCGAGTGGTCCGGATAGGCTGTAGGTCCCAAGAGGGCGGACCAAACGTGCCGAGGCTCGGTGAGTGAACCGGGCCGACTGAAGGCCCGATGCGGGCGGACCAATCGTACTGTAGACTCAGAGAGTGGACCAGGTGGATTGAAGGCCCGGTGCAGGCGAACCAATCACATTGTAGACTCGATGTATATGGCTAGACTCGGAGGGTAGACCAGGTGGACTGTAGGCCGGTGCGGCGGACCAGTCACACAGTAGACCCGAAGTGCATGGTTGTTCTGTATCGGTTATATGATATAGTTATGGTTGTATGGCGTTGGTATTTTGGGGGTATCTCACTAAGCTTTCGGGCTTACCGTTGTGGTTTAAATGTTTCAGGTGCTTCAGGAGTCCGTGGCAAGGCAAAGGCATGATCGTACCGCTCCACGAGTTTTATGTGTTTACGATGTGGTTTTTGGGAAATACTATGATAATAAATGTATTGAAAACCTTTTTGTAATAACTTTATGAAATTGGGTTGTTTTTGAAAAGTTTAAATTGGTTGGAATTTTTAGAGTGTTACAATTTTAATCAAATAGATAGTTTGATTATTTGTTTTGTGTGTGGTAACTGTTTTCTGTTTCAATTCTTCAGTTGGTATCAGAGATTGCAATTCCAATCATGCAGCAGGAAGAACGGTTACTTCCTAGCAATCATTTCTCTATGTAGCACCGATTTAATAATTGGTGTGGTGTTTTCTGTGTTTGGAGGTCTATAGCACAATCAATGCAACACAAATTGATCAGGAGCATTGGTCCAATAGCAGCAATCATTGGGTCCAATTAAAGCAATCTTTGATTTTTTATTCTATAAGTTGATCAAGGAGGGAATTAATAT
Source organism: Lactuca sativa (assembly GCF_002870075.4). Taxonomy (NCBI): domain Eukaryota; kingdom Viridiplantae; phylum Streptophyta; class Magnoliopsida; order Asterales; family Asteraceae; genus Lactuca; species Lactuca sativa. Next base: position 243,288,128 of record NC_056627.2, read on the forward strand.
TGAAGGATTATGAAACACGTTGTTTTTCTTACAACTCACTGTTGTTTCCAATCTGTGAAGAGACTGAAGCGAAATCGTATCATCTTCTTGCTACTGATTTCTGCAGTCAAGCATGAGAGGAAGAGAATCATTAAACCTACCAGCAAGGGAATCACCGATGATGACGTTCCAGTTCCCGAAGTTAACATCAATCAATTATACCATATGGTGAATGCGCTCTTCTCGGTGTACATGGAGTGTGGGATGTGATCGATCCAGGTTCAACCGATGCTAAACGAAACAACATTGTGAAAGGATTGTTGTTTCAAGTGATGGGTTTTGAGCATAACAACAATCCTATGGTGCACATGCAAACCCTAAAATTTTGGATCTAGGTTTCTCTATTGTACATGTAAATTATCCAAAGCTTACAAACCCTAGATCTATCATATCAAAATCAAAATAACTTATAAAATAGGTTTAGATGATTACCTTTTGATTGTTGCAAGAATCTTCAAGCTTTAAGAGCCTAGTATCACAAATATAATACCTCTAATCGATCACAAACACCAAGGCAAGAAGGATAATCTTGAAGAGAGGAAATGGAGGCACAAAATCGGCTCTAAGGACTCTAGGGTTCTTCTGGTAGCCTATTTTGGATGCCCTAGGGTTCCTTATATAGCTGAGCTGCTAGGGTTTCAGTCAAAACCCTAATCGGCTAACTTAGGCCTTAAGCAGTCCAATGGAACATTTTGGAATGAGGCTTGGACGATTTCAGGGTGGGCTTCCACCCTAATTTCGTCCACCCCCTTAATCCACAAGATCCACAGCCCAAAATCGAATTATTTTATAATTGCAATTCCAGTCCCCTAAGTTCAATTAGTCTCTTTTGATCACATAATTAATTTCTAAATTAATTCTTGACTAATATTAATTAACTAATATGATTTCTCCTTTAATATATTATTCTTATAATATATTAATAAACCATAATAACCTCTTTCTCCACTAATTATCCAGCCCAGTTGCTTTGGTGAAGGCAACCCAAAAGGACCATGCTACAACCGGGTCAAGTACATACCAAATATAGTTATGGACTTAGACAATAATCCAACATCAAGCAGTCGCGTAGGACGTCATATTACAAATCGGAAACCTTACGACGGGAAAAGAGATGTGGGATGCAATAAAATCTCGTAACCTAAGGGCCGATCGTGTGAGGGAAACACGCCCACAAACTGTAACTTTTGATGTTGAAAGTCTAAAGATGATGGACAACGACACTATTGATGAGTTCGCATCTAAACTTTCGGGCATTGTATTTGTTTCGGAAACTCTTGCAGAAGCAATACCGCAACAGAAGTTGGTGTAAAAGTTCCTCACAAGCCTACCTAGAAGATTCATTCACATTGTTGCTGCGCTCGAACAAGTTCTGGATCTAAAATCAATCACCTTTGAATATGTTGTTGGAAGCCTGAAAGCATACGAAGAACGTATAATAGATTCATATAAAGCAACCGATTTGAATGAAAAGTTACTTTATTCCAGAACCGACAGTTCAAACAAAAACCAAGACTCAAACCGTGGAAAAGGACAAGGATTGAACCGAGGCGGGCGGGGCTGAGGACGTTGTCGTGGTTAGAATTGTTGGATTAGTGTCTAAGTCCATAACTATTTTGGTATGTACTTGACCCGATGGTGCATGGTCCTTTTGGGTTGCCTTCACCAAAGCAACTTGATTGGAGAAATAAATAAAGAGAGAGAGGTTATTATGATTTATTAATATGTTATAAGAATAATATATTAAAGGAGAAATCATATTTGTTTAATTAATATTGGTCAATAATTAATTAAGAATTAATTTTGTGATCAAGTGTAATTAATTAAACTAGAGGGGCTGAATTGTAATTATGTGATAGTTACAAAATAAGGTAAGAGTTATCTTATTGATAGGTTGGACGAATTTAAGGATAAAGAGCCTTAGAATTCGAGTATGATAAGGATTCAAGGATTATCTTATTGGTTGCTTGGTGGATAAGCAACTAGATAAGGATAATGACTGAAACCCTATCTCTACACCTATATAAACACCCCTAGGGTCATGAATTCGTGTAACCCTTCCCAAGAGGTCCTAAGGACGAATTCTAACCTCCCTCCTCTCTCTTTATACCTTCTCCACTTGCTTATGGTGTTTGTAAGCCATTAGAGGAGTGACACTTGTGACTCTCAGCTTTCCAAGGTCAATTCAAGGAGGAATTGGATTGTTATTGCTATATAACAATTAAGGTATGTTCATAAACCTATTTACATGTGAATTCTGATTTCCATTTGCTAGAATTAGGGTTTATAGTCTTGGATTCAAAGTATGTACTATAGAGAAACCTAGATCCAAGCATTAGGGTTTGTACGAGCACATAGGATGTCTTATGACCAAAACCCATCAGTGGTATCAGAGCCATGATTGGTTTCTATTGTATTGATGCTTGATGTAATTGAAAATCATATTTTGGCCTCACTGTTCGACCTGACTCGGCGAGTCACTCTTGGACTCGGCGAGTCAGCCCTACTCGGCGAGTTCCAGAGGGTGACTCGGCGAGTCGGTGCGTCAGATAGTGCTTATCTCGGGATTTCTTGCTGTTTTTGCATTGGGATAATTACCTTATCATATTAGATTAATATTAATCCGATTATATGATATATTTGACTATATTTTTAATCTAATTGAAGATATTTGTCAATTAATAAGATAATTGTTTCCTTATAAGATAATTGATTAGTTATTTTAAGTAAATTGATAAATTACTTTGCAAGAAATCATCAAATATGGATAATTATGTGATTAAATGTTAATTTGAATTATTTGTTATTTGATCTTTGTTGTTGTGAAAAGTTTCATATTTGGCCCTTTAGGTTTTATAGTTTAAATTTGAACCCCAAAAGTTTTGTAGTTTTGAAATTTAAATAGTTGAAACCCTAATGTGTTGAAATGTTTCAAAACTTGCCCTCAAGTTTTGGAATTTAAAAGTTGATTAAAAGTTTAATTAGGAATGCTAAATTCTAAAACTCTAGTATAGTTTTGAAAAAGTTCAAATCACACCCTTATGGTTTATTAATTAATTAAGGTGTATAATTAATAGAGATTTAATAAATATATAAATGTTTAGGTTTACAATTTAATTGAATTAAAGGTATAATTGTTAAAATTAGACCACCTAGTATTTTAAAAGTGTAAAATACACCCTATACTATATATAACATTAAAAGTCTAACATTATATATATGTATGAGTAAAAGTCGGTCTTACCGTTAGTAGGCCTCATTCTCGAAGCTGGTCTACAAGGGGTGTTTAAGGAAATTGCCTATAAAATGGCGATTGAATGGGTATCCACTCTTACCCACCGCACTCTTGACTAGTGGAGGGTCGTTAGCCGAACGGGTAGGATAGGACAAAACCTTCCATTATAAGTATAATGAATTATTAAAGTAACTAAATGTTTCATAAAAATTCCCAATCTTAGTTACTTAGGCAAAAGTGAATTGATGCAATTCCATGAAATTACACTTTGTGCCCTTGCGAAGACATTAGTGGAGCGTGTGTGGTTAACCGGCACACTAAATGGTTCTAAGCAAAGGTAGCAAAGGGTGACTCAATGTTTGTCATAGTTCGGTGGAGCGTGTGTGGTTTACCGGCACATCAAATAGGTGACTATAACATGTGAGGGCACCACATAAGTTTGCATGGTTATTCACATCCGCTTTGTGATCCTCGGCATCCCAGTCACAAACAAGAGGGGCATATCGAGATTTAAACATGCCATTGAAAGTTCAATGAATCTCAAAGGATCTAGGAGTTTTCATAGATTTAAAACTTAAATTTCTTTTTCGTTTTTCATGGTGGAAATTAGTGAATCGTCATTCACTTACCTTCAAATATTCTGCAACTAGATTACGGCATCCTTTTTCTAGGTTGTAGCGTATTGTGTTGGGTCCTAGCCTTGGAATTTCATTTGGGTGATCTACCAAGGACTCAATCTATCAACTAACTTGAATTCGTTTTTCTCCCGTTTTGTAGATGTCAAAGTTCGACAACTATGGTCTTCTCAAATCCCGTGGAACAAGCATTCCACATGAAGATGATATTCCACGATTCGATCGAGGAACAAGAAATCATGCTTCACTTCCGCCACCTCCTCAAATTGTTCTCCCTAACCCACAAGATCGAAGAATTGAAAGGTTCAACATCACTAAAGCCCTATTGGAAATGAAACATGAAGATGGTAAACCCGTGTGTGCACACATTCTAGGAATAAAGTCACACATTGATAGGTTGATAATGTTGGGTGTGTCATTCCCGAATGAGTTGGCTGTGAACTGGGTTTTGCAGTCACTTCCAGAATCATATAATGAGTTCAAAAGAAAGTATTATATGATGGATCATGACGACAACCTCATTGACCTAACTTACATGCTCATTGCTGCTGAATCAGAAATGATTTGGCAAAGCAATGGAGCGTATTTGTTGGGAGAGTCAACCGACCATACTTCCGATGTTCTAGGAGAACCGACCTGTGTTTGCTGCCAAAAGAAAGGGCGTTGGATACAAGTCTACCCAAAGAGCCTGAAGAGTCCAGAAGATGGGAGAGTCAAAGAGTATGGCCGCGCTTCAGGTAAAATCCACTATCTAACTCCATTAAGTTCCTATTCATTAATTCTTAATACATAATGTAATAAGATTGCATTTGAATGTTTTGCAGGATCGGTGAAAAGAAAGGAAGCTTGGTGAAAAGAGCAAGATGAATCTAATCACAAGGAATGGATCTTGATTGCATGGACTTGAAGATTAGATTTTGAGCTTAGATAGTTATGATAGAGTTGTTAGAAATTTTCCTTTTGAAATACATAGTTTTCAATGGATTTTGCAAGACAAATGTTTTCCGCTGCTTTATAAATAAAATAAATTTTCGTTTGACTTATTTATTTGTTTGTTTATTTCCTTGCAATGAAATCGTTATGAAAATTGGTGTTTGCATTTTTCTACAACAAATGGATTTGATTCTTATGTTATTCATGGAAAGTCGAGAATTTACCGAATAGGGAGAGTTTCTCATCGCCCAAGTTTCAATTGGACAGAAACTTGGAATCATGCAACTTGGTTACACGATGAATGAGAAATTTCGTATTTGGAAATTAGACTAATTCATTGACAAAGAGTCAAGTGAAGGACTAGGAGATCGAGTACACAAAGTTGTGTGTTGATCAAAATCCACCATAAGAGTAACAAGATATTCGTCATAATTTACTAAAGGTTTAGTACATATGATTATACTTATAAGATTACGTGTAATTCTTAATTGATTGAAAATGTTTAAATCAACAGCAGAACGAATAAGAAGAGTCAAGTAGGCAGAAAGATAAAAGTTTCTCCATTCTAAGAAGAAGGGAGAGTACCTTTTATGCTTTATGATAGGTCTTAATGATTAAGAACCATATCTCAATTGATCCTCTAAGTGAGTCTTGGTACAATTGTACGTATAAGAAGAGGAATCAAGAATTAAAGAAATGGTTAAATCAAGAAGTCAATCATACTTCGTTCCGAAAACAAGTCTTAAAGTTAAGATTGAGACAATGAGTGAAAAGTATTAAGAAGGTTTATAACATTCATCAAATGTGGAAAGTTGTGATATCTTGGATAAGACAAAGACCAACTAGTACCAATTTATGAAGTGTTTTGGTAAAAGCTACACTAACTCTTGAATATTTGTTTGTCAAGAAATGTTTTGGCAAGAGAGTTGTATATGTCAAGGAGTCAGTGGGAGTCTTAATGGTCTTGAAAGGTTTCAAGAACAAATCAAATAAACCTTATCGATCATCACTAGCACACGAGTTGAGGTTTACAACCTATCGTGATGACATCATTTTGTTTCTGTGCCAATCCAATCAAGTTAATTATGCATGAGAGTTCTATGAGTTCTCATTTTGAACGCATAAAAGGCAAAGCACCTTAATCAATGAAAGGTACATTGATAAGAAAATGTGAGCTGCTTAACTACTTGGAAGACATGGTGGGCAGCTGTGCTACCATAAAGGCAAGAAATCGAGATCAAGAAAGTTCGATCCATAAGAGTTTGAATTTGTCGTAAACTTTGGTTTTGACAAATTCACATGGATAGGAACACATACACCGCTCAAATCTAAGTGTCATAAGATTTCCTCCTTCATGAAAATGATTGTGAGGAAATGCTTTCACTAAGAAAGATTTAAGAAGATAGTGATTGTAAAATTGCATTCTCGAATTCGATTATGGTTACGGTATCCCTTTCCATAATTTGAATTGTGAGGTTTGGCAATTAGTCTTAATTGTTTAGACACACATATGAACTATCGAAGGCAAAGGTGTATAAGTTCAAGAAGCCTTGATAAAGGATTATCAAAGCACTAAGTATTAAAAACATGAACTTAAGAAATTCAATAAGTATTGTTTTCTGAAAGTTAAGATGTTTATGAATACATGTCGAAGCTAGTGTGAGCATAAGTGTTATGTTTTATAATAATCATCATGATAGTGGGAGCATAAATGTTATGATTGTATGATTATTAAGGAAAGTATTACAAGGTTAGCAATATTAATTATAGAAAACATGAGTCATACTTTGCAAAGGGACTCGCCAAAGAACTGTGATGATCAAATACGAAAGGCAAAAACCATGAACAAGGAGACCTATCAAATATTCAGTGTTACCGGTGTGATAAGTATGGACAATTTGTTTCGCGATTCCCGGAACGTAACAGGAAACATGAAGCAAATCTCAACGATGCCCGAGAGGAGGTCGATCATGAAGAAGGAACGTTTATTATAATGCAAGAGGAGACAGTCTTCCTAAATGAAGAAAAATACATTCCACCCAAAGTAGAGGCGAATCAAGAAGACAATGATATGTGGTACCTCGACAATGGGGCAAGTAATCACATGACCGGGAAGTACTCGTATTTTTCAGAGTTGAATGAACGGATAAACGGAAGAGTAAGATTCGGAGATGGCTCGTGTGTTCGAAATGAAGGAAAATGATCAATTTTGTTTGAAGGTAAAAATGGTGAGCAAAAAGTTATGAAAGATATCTATTACATTCCTTCTCTTCGTAGAAATGCCATTAGTCTTGGCCAAACAACATTATCTGGTTGTGAAATTAGAATACATGGTGATTACTTAATAATGAAAGATCGATATGGGAGGTTGCTAATAAAGTTTCCGCGTAGTGAAAATCGTCTTTATAAAACACGACTTAAAGTCGGAAAACCTCAATGTTTGCAATCAAAGACTGATGACGAATCTTGGTTATGATGCACAAGTTGACTAGTGGAGTTCCGGTTTTGAAAAACCAAAAAGAAGTTTGTGAAGTTTCCGTGATAGACAAACAAAATAAGCATACATTCCCAAAGAAAGCTAATTATAAGTCTAAAAATATTCTCGAGATGTTACACGGAGATATTTACGGACCGATAGATCCTCCTACCCGGTAATATTTATATTTTGATTTTAATTGATGACTTTTCAAGATACATGTGGTCCTTTTTGTTGAAGCATAAAAATGACGCGGCGGATGTAATCAATAGATTTAAAAATTCAATCGAAAACCGAATCGGGAAAGAGATAAAAACATTCCACACGGACACAGGCGAAGAGTTTACTTCAAACAATTTTAATCTTTTTTGGAGAGAAGAAGGTCTTGCAAGAATGTTAATGGCTTCGTACTCACGCTAACAAAACGGCATAGTAGAACGATGAAACCGGATGCTAATTGAGATGACGCAATGTCTTATGAAAGCAAAAGAAGTTCCAAATCAGTTTTGGGGTGAAGCCATTCGACATGAAACTTATATTATAAATTGTACCCCTACATGAGCATTAGTAGGAGCCACACGTTACGAAAAACTCTATGGTAAAAAACCGAATCTTGAAGATCTAAAGGTGTTCGGATGCGTTACGTATGAAAGAGTTATTTCGAAACATCTAAAGAAACTTGACGATAGATCAAGACCAATGGTTTATTTTGGTAAGGAACCAGGCCCGGGAGGTGCTCGTTTATTTAATTTGTACGGAAATAAAATTATTATAAGCAACAATGTAATATATGATGAAAAGATATCATGGAAATGGAAAAAGGCACGAGAACAGTAGCAGCGGAAAAAGGAAAATGACTCTCGTACTTTCAAAATTGCTTGGGCCACTTGGATAAATTAGTCGCATAATAGGCCTCACCAACCCAATACCAATGATACCCTATCTTCGCAGCATTTAAATGAAAGCCCACTAGCAACACCAATCCCAGTAGCAGACACCCCAATCTCGACAAAACCTGATACGGACAACATCGATCACGATTCCAACGATAATAACGAGTTCGAAAATAACCTGGTACGTCGTACTAGTCGTGTCTCCGTTTTGTCGATTCGCCTCAACGATTATAAACTTAACATGAATGAATTGATGTTATCATTTGAAGAGGAACCAACAAATGTTAAAGAATCCATTATGAAACCTGAATGGCTTAAGGCAATGAAAGACGAGATCAAGTCAATAGAGAAGAATGACACTTGGATCCTAGTACCTCTACCCAAGCATGCCAAAGTAATTGGTTTGAAGTAGTTATACAAAATCAAGAGAAATGCAGATGGAAAGATCTCAAGGTACAAAGCGCGACTTGTTTCAAAAGGCTATGTACAAGAATATGGCATTGATTTTGATGAAGTTTTAGCACCGGTACCCCGAATCGAGACGATTCATTTATTGATTGCTCTCGCGACCGGGAAGGTATGGAAAATTTACCACTTGGATGTAAAGACGACCTTCTTGCATGGTGAATTGAAAGAAGAAGTGTATGTACGACAACCCGAAGGTTTTGAGAAAAAAGGAGAAGAAGGAAAAGTGTACAAGATCATGAAAGCTTAATATGGCCTAAGACAAGCACCAAGGGCGTGGAACATTAAACTTGATGGCAATTTATGCGGAATGGGATTTATACGATGTTTATAAGAAAATACAATGTATAAAAAGGTGGAAAAAGGAAAATACATCATAACCGGGATATGCGAGGAAATTACAAACCAATTCAATAGTATGATATCCGCGAAGTTTGAAATGTCGGACCTTGGATTATTAACTTATTATTTGGGGATTGGAGTTTCTCAACAAAAGGGGTGCGTGAAAATCAAACGAGAGGACTATGCAACGAAAGTTTTAAAAGAAGCCGGGATGGAAGAATGCAATGCCACTCAATGTCCAATGGAACCGAGACTAAAATTGTCAAAGGCCAAGAATGAACCGGAAGTTGAAGCCACTCATTACCTTCTACACACTCGTCCAAACTTATCTTATTCTATGGGAGTTATAAGTAGATACATGCAAAGTCTGAGGGAATCTCATGCACATGCAATCAAGAAAATTCTTTGTTACCTTTGTGGTACAATTTCGCTTGGAATTAAATATGAGAAGTGTGACGAGTTGAAACTTTTGGGTTATAGTGATAGTAGTCATAATGTAGACAAGGATGATGGTCGGAGTACTATTGGTCATGTTTACTTTCTTGGTAAATCCCCTAGTACTTGGTGCTCGTAAATGCAAGAAACCGTTGCTTTATCCACGTGTGAAGCCGAATTCATGGTAGCTACTTCAACAACATGTCAAGCAATTTGGCTAAGGGAGTTGCTCGTGGAGGTGACTGGATTAGAGTAGCAAAAGGTGTTGATTCGTATAGACAAGAAGTCAACGATCGCGTTGTCTAAAAATCTGGTGTTTCACGGGAGGAGAAAACACATTCATACTCATTTCCACTTCATTCGAGAGCATGTGGAAAACAAGCAAGTTGAATTCAAACACGTGGCAGGAAAAGAACAAATGACAGATCCCCTAACAAAGGCCTTAGCGCGAGTAAGGTTTGGTGAAATGAGATCGTTGCTCGGTGTGTGCGAGTTGCCTTCTCAACCATTCAGAGGGTGCTTGTTGGGCGAACGAGCTGAGACCATGGGCTTAATGTCGCGGGTAGACCCACCAGTGTCTTGGAGCGTAGTCCAAGCCCAAGTCGTATTCAATTAGGAATCGTCCCGATAATGCTAGGGAACGGATATTCACATGTTTAGGATTCCTAGTTGTTCTACAAGTAATTGTCTATATAAATGCGATACTGTAATTTGTACAGGCACCGATTCATAGAGTTTGGCGAAGCCGATTTCTCTATTTTAATAAAAGAGATAGTTTGATTATTTGTTTTGTGTTCGGTAACTGTTTTCTATTTCGATTCTTCACTCGTCCTCCCAGACTTTGACCGCCATCTTCCATCTCCGGTGATGTTGCCCTCCTCACATTAGCTTGAATTTATCATTATCTAGAAACAGAAGGTCTCTCCGGTTTGCTTTATATTTTTTGGTTTTTCTGATTTAATCCTACACATTTAGGGTGATTGGAAATTATGATATGAAACATATCCATCTTGTAAGATTTAATCCTACACATTTAGGGTGATTGGAAATTATGATATGAAACATATCCATCTTGTAATATATTTTTTTTTGCTTGGTGGATAACCAATTTTTGTGGATTAACACCAATTGTTTGGGTAGTACTCGGTGTGCTTCATTCTTTGTTGTGTGTATCAAGTGTGAAATGGCGGTTCAGGTTTTTGACAAAATTAGACGATGGTGTGGTATTAATTTCGCCAATCTTCTTTTTGTTCGAGATTTAACTGATTTATTGAGTTCTCAACATATATTGGCAACAAAGAAATTGGTTTAGGAAGTTATAGTTGTCATGGCTTGGTGGTCCTTATGGAAGTTCAAAAATAATTGCATTTATGACACGATAAAACCGAGAAAAGATAGATTATTTGATGATATTGTTTTGTTTGCTTTTAACTATGTTGCTCATAGGAAGCAGAAGTTCCAGGTTAATCGGAATGATCGGCTTCAGAACCCTATATTAAATTCTTTGATGTAATCGTTTGGTTTTCGCTCTAGGTTTTTGTTAGAGCTTTCTTTTTATAATATTTCAGTTGTTCAAAAAAAAAACCTTATTTTTATAACCTTCTAAAACTTGATTCTTGATTCCTGTCATAGATAGATGTATGATAACAATGAAGGAATTGGAGGCGATGATGATGTGCTCTAATTGTCGATGAAGAGGTGTATGGTATTATAATGGGGGCTGAGAAAGAAAGTAGATGAAATAGAGAAGATGTTCGCTTCTACAATGATAAAAAGAAGATAAATTGACGACAAAGAAGATAAAATGTATAATGCGAGAGGATAAAACCTACTAAATAACATATGTGCAAAAAAAATATAAAAAACTTCTGATTATAACACACCTAAAAATGATTTAGGATTAAACCGAATTTTAAAAGTAAAAAAATTAAGAATATTTATATAGTTTTCCGGTTACTACATTAAAAAGATGATGCAAAATTAACCCATTAAAAAGTCAAACATAAGGTCAAACATCACATCCTGTTGAGCTCTTCTATACGGTTACAGGAACGCAGAAGCCCTAAAAAAGAATTTGGGTTCAAGATCAATTTCTAATAGCTGCAACCTGAAAGTTGTAAAATTAGGGTTCGTCTTTGAATTTCCAATATTTCCATCCTCTTGTTCTGAAAGAGTTACGGTTTTCTATCACTCAAATTCTAATTTGTTTAATCAGATACATATAATTCCGGCATTAATCAAGACAATTGAGGTTTTCATCATAAGTCGCAGATCAATGGAGCGAAAACGAGCTTTTGCTTCGTTAGATGGTAGAAAGAGACAGCGAATGTTGGAATTAGAGAAGATTACAATCGACTTTCAGAGAGAATTGGAGCAGCAGAAGAAGCAGAAACTTGAGAAGCTGCAAGCTCAGATTTCAAAGATAACGCTTACAGATAATCAAGACATTGATTTTATGCAGAATGTAAGCAGATAATCTGGCATTCATCTTCAGTTCTTTTTCTTTTTTGCTTCATTGAGTTTCTGCTTTTGATAATTTCGTTTTTGAGACATAATCAAATCATAATCGTATACTAATTTCATAAATTGTGAATACAATTGAATCATAGATTTAAACTGGATCTGGGAAAAGCTCATCTTTAAGCGAAGGAGCGATCCATTGAATCTGAATATAAGTGATTTCCCACAAATCATTCCCTTCTTGAGGTACCAATATTTCCTTCTCTTGCATAGTCTGGATCATCTTCTTCAATAAACCAGGAACAAGTTCTCGCATCTTCGATTCTCCATAAACCCCAAGATCTGCTTTCATAACACTATCCATTCTTCTCAACATACTCAACCAAAACGTCTTGAATCCAGGGCTCTCCACCAGCACCTTCAAGAATTGCAGATAAACATCCACAAAAAACTCCATAGCCAACTTCAATGTCCCTTCCATGCTCCTCGTTTCCCTCTCTGCGTTCTCTCTCGTGGAATATTCCAACATCTTCTCGTGCACATCATCCACCAGTGCAAAAATCACCAAATTGAAACATTGCATGATGTTGTTTGGAGTGAAGTAAAGCTCATCAGCGTTTATGAAGCTTTTATGGAGGGAGGTAACCGCGTAGTTTCTTACCTCTTCTCGTCTCGCTAAACTCGTCTTCCTCAAAACTTCTCCAACCTTCACGAACAGATTCATTGACATGTTCATGGTTCCGAGAGCTTTCGTGTTATCATCAATGGACGCCGAACTGTTTATGCTCGAATTACTCCCCGGATCCGAGTAACCGTTTCTCGACCATTGGACTATCAATTTCACCGAATCCGCCATTAAATCCATCAGCTTCATGTTCTTATCCACCGGACTGTTTCTCAACGCGACAAATCCAAACGCACAATCGATACAAGATGGGTAATTTGTAACTGAAATCCCCGAACCATCTGCCATTAGGTTTATTAGCGCTTTGACACCACGTTCATAACTCTCCGGATGTCGACCTGTGATTGACAACAAATGAAGAACAGTTTTCCACCCTAATTGAGACAATAAATTCCCTGAATACTTGTTTAAAATCTTCGTAACCGATTGGATTATGAAATCGTTACAAGTATCGAGAATCTCCCGTTCCAATTTCCACATCATGTTTATCGATTTGAAAATAAGTTCTTCAGCAACCTTTTCATTCGACCTAGACGCAAGAAGCTTCAAGCAGATTCTTATCAGCGCAACAATGGCTTTTTCTGCAAACGGAATCGGTGAAAAAGTCGGCAATTGAACGACAGTGAGAAGATACTCATTATAAGTCGGCCAGAATTGTGTAAGCCGGTGGACATTACAAGACGCCATCGCTTGAATCAAATCCCAACAAAACTGAACCGTTTCCTCTTCTTCCACCGGAGTATTAAACTTCTGCCCTTTTCCCGCCGCCGCAAAAATCAACGACCGGCCAAGGTTTAGCAACGGATCGAGCGGTAATGTCGAACTCTTACTGAAAATACTTCCGATTTGACATTGTTGAATAACTTTCAAATTCTGTTCGAATTCACTTATCCCAAGGTTTAACGACTCTTCTAGATTCTCCATTGATAAACAATGAGATATCGCCGCCATTAAATTAGAGGTGTTGATCTTTCCCGTTTGATCTTTGCTAATCACCGATTCCGATTCCCCCCGTCTATGCAGGCGGCCATTGGCGGTAGAACTCCCGACATCGACCACCGATTGTGGCAACAATTTAAGTTTTTTTAATTTCAATAAACAATCAATAATACTCCTCCATCCTCCCCTAATTGAATTCTTGAAATTATTAGCGACAGTGAAAACTGCAAGTGTCGCCATTCGTGGCTTCAAATCATGCCCAAATGAAAACAAAGTTTCTTCAGCTGAAGCATACGGATTCAACAAAGTTGTAAATTTACAAAACGAGGATATAAGTTCATCTAAAGTATCTTCAAGTCCATATTGACAAATCCTCGCAATTGCAAATAATCCTTCAATGCATTCATGAATAATTTCTTCATCTTCAGCATGTTCAAAAATAGCGGAAAGTGTCGCTACAGATGGGCCCGCAATCACCGCAAACATATCTCTCCCGATCCTCCGATCGAATCCACACTTGACATACGGTAGGATTAAGTTCGATTTGTTTATGAGTTGGATCCAACGGCTAGGATTCATCTCGATCGGGGAACCGGTTTGACCAAAGATCGTGATTGCTTTACTCGCGATCGATTGGAAAAGATCCGATAGGTATTCGCGCGGGAGATCGTTGCCTCCGTTTATCGCGCGATTATTTCTTATAAATTCCTCTTCGGTCATTTTCTTTTTGACTTGCGGGTTATGTTGATCAGTGTTTAACATGATGACCGAATAACATAATATGAAAACCGCGTCTTTACTCACAAAAATTTCCGATGATTGTTGATTGTAAAAACGTTCGGAAAATGCTTCTAGAATTCTATGGATCTTTTGCGATTCACCCGGGAGGCGGAATGTTTCTAGATATGTTCGTAAAGCAGTGTCGAGTACCAACCCGGTTAACTCGAATGACTCGGTGAATTCTTTGAGGACTTTGAGATTAAACTCACCCGGGTCACCAAGAAAGTCACCGATTTTGACTTTATCGAGGCCCGGAGTGTACCGAAAAAACATTGCGTAGCCTCTCGGGTCAGGGGAATCGGAAATTAGCTTTGATATTTTCAAATAATCCAACCCTTTTTTATCATCGCGATTGAAATGACTTCCTGCGATCATTATCTTTCTCTTTTGCGCCTTTCTGAGTCGTACCGAGTCAATCCATGTTTCCGACTCGGTACCTTCCACCGGGGTTTCCTCCCAAAACGGTTTATAATCGGTAATCTCAACCGGGTATGGGCCTGTACCCGAGTCGGTTTGTTTATCGACAAAATCAGCGATATTATGGATTAAAACCATAAGCCCTTCGAAAGATTGAAATTGTAAGCTCGTGGGAGCGGTTCCACCTGATAAAAATGCGTGTTTGCAAAGAGTTTTTCCGATTTCTTCGAAAATATTGTTAAACATCGGATCACAATCGTAATTTATGTAGGCTTCGATTATGAAAGTTGGTTGTCTGCAAAAGTTTATAATCCCTTCGATTGCAAGTTCTTGGAGTTGAATTGAGTAACCTTGGTTTGCGGTTTTGAATAAAACGAATAGAAAGAATGCCTCGAGCTGTAAACGGATCGATTTCCGATGGAAATAATAGATGTTGAAAACCGTACTGCAAATCATCGAGAACACAAGCGGGCTTGAAGATGTTCCGTAATGGATTAAATGATGGAAAAGATCATCTTTAACCATTCGTAATAGCTTCTTGTGTTTTCCGATTCCGTCCCCGCTCAATTCCAACGCCGAGTTGATTAACACAAGCGCGAAAACTTGCACATCTTCGTCCGCAGTTAACGACGGAGACCCGTCGGAATCAACGATTCCTACGACGTTAAGTAGCGAACAAAGGAAGTGAAATATGTCAACCGCACACCGAATTCCATACCCGGTTTCATCCGTCGCGTCTTCGGTATCTGACTCTGAATTCTCCCAATCCCCGACTTCAATCTCCAAGAGCCGCGAAAATATAATTTGTATCAAATCATGCATCGTATGGCGGGCGGTTCTTTGTAAGAGATCACCTTGGTTGGCTGCCTGCTGAACAACTTGAAAACACGTGTTGACGATCGTGCACACTGCATGATCATTAAGGAGGACGGAGGCAACATGGCGCATCACCGCCGCTAAAACCTGCAAAATCCTCATCATCACGGCGGCTTCCGTCACCGGATGTGTCTTTTCGAGGCGGCATCCGGTGACCGCCATGACAACGTTTGACACTGCTTCACGAGCTCCCGGTGTTTTCTTGTCAAACATATCGAGTTTTAGCATCTTTAAAATGGAGGAGAGGGCAACTGCGGTGGCGGCGGCGGGTACATCGTCAGAGGAGATGACGTCGAGAAACGGGGAGAGGTAGATTGACGGATCGACTGCCCGCCATGATTGGCGGGGATTGAAGATTAGTGATCTTAGTGATTTTAAAGAACTCAATATATTTGAATCCAAGGCGTCGTCTAGGTAAATATATGAGGATGGGTCAGATCTGCGGCGGATTACTGCTAGAACTGCCCCGACCTCTGTATTTAACATACATGAGATTCCCAGCTCTTTTGATTTTCTGATTTTGATTGTTTTGTCATCTTCCTCGTCCTCGTCATCTTCCTCATCCTCATCATCATCTTCGTCATCGTCTTCCTCCTCTTCCTCCACCTCCTCTTCTTCTTCGTTTTGTTTCCCCATTTAATTCACCGATTTGAATAGTGACGGAATCTCTTTTGCAATGGGAGCATATGAAATTACCATTTTTTTTGTAAAGATTTACTCTGTTGAAGTGAGGATAATGTGTGAAGGACAGGGGTAATTTGGGAATTTAGTATGTGAAACTAGGTGTAAAAGGAAGAAAGAAAGATGGGTATGGTGGTGTGAGGTAAAACAAGAGGATGAACCGAATGGTAGTACCTAAAATTACTCTTTATATTTTGGTTTTCAGTGGCTATAATTCAGTTTTTGAATATTTCTACCTCTAATCTCTCACTTCTAAAATTATAGTTTTTATTTATTTATTTATTTATTTATTATTATTTTTTTAAATCCTTTTAACCAACATATAAAGCAATTTTATTTGTTAATATCATTAAACCAAAATATGAACAAATTATTCTCATAATACATTACTTGACAATAATGATGAAGATCATTTTTTGATCAAATAATGGTAAATTTATATGTAAAATTTATCATTATTTGATCAATTATTTGATCAATAGGCTATTTTGGGAAAGCCTAGAGCCACGGGGAATCATATATGGGCGTGGCCACGGTTTTAACGTGAAGATAATGATCAAGACCCTCAATTCCCGATTCTTTTCCAAACCCACTCATTTTATACCCTCCATGAGGGGCATCTTTGTCAAGTGCTAGAAAACAATTGACCCACACCGCACCAGCTCGAATCGATCTTGACACTGTGTTTGCAATGTCAATATTCTTTGTCATTACGCCTGCTGCAAGCCCGTATTTTGTGGCATTTGCTCTCTTGATCACCTCATCAATAGTCCTGTATTATTCATCATTAAGATATATGTTGTAAGTAAACCTAGGTTTAATAACCGTTAATCTTTATATTGTAGGGTGTAAATATGTAAAAGTGGAAAGTTTGGTGGTTGAAATAAGAGAAATGGAACTTTAAGGTGAATGTATCCTATCTATCTAGAAAAAAAAAAAAAAAAAAAAAAAAAAACTTACTTGAACTTGAGAACGGAGATAACGGGGCCGAATATTTCTTCCTTCGCTATGATCATATCATCCTTCAAAACCAAACACCAAAACGTAAACGAAATTAATAACCGTAAGAGATGTATAAGATTTTGTTTGATGTGTTAGATGAAAAAACTAAGCTTTTAGTTTAATATGAGTTATTTTATTAATAAATTATCTCAAATAGCTTATCAATAGGCTAGCTTATAAGCTATGAATTATGATAAACTATTTTTTTTGGTTTAGTCAAACACTAAATTACAATAAGCTAGTTTATGCGCGTCAAACATACTCATATTATATCTATATACCGTAACATCTGTGAATATAGTTGGCTCGATATAATATCCTTTCTTTCCAAAAGGTCGACCCCCAATCAACAAAGTTGCACCTTCCTTCTTGCCATGCTCAATCAATGAAAGTACTTTCTCATATTGTTGTTTATTGCTCTACGTAAGGCTCAAGTTAACATTGTATAAATCAATGTGACATATGAAAGCTATGAATAATTAAGTTTGAAATCCATAATTTTGTTATACCTGAGGTCCATGACGAGTGGTCGGATCAAATAGGTCTCCAATCGTCCAATCTTTCGTCTTTTCTGCCAACTTATTAACAAACGCATCATGAATTCCTTCTTGAACAAAAACACGAGATCCTGCCACACATATTTCTCCCTGTATGTAAAACGAGTTATTTGTTGCCTTTTAGTATACAACTTCAACATGGCGTAATTTAATTACTTTTTTTTCCCTCAAACTTTGTGATTTTCTATAATATTTTAAAACAAAATTTATTATTGAAACAAAAAGAAAAATGGCCTTAGAATATACCAATAAAGAAGGTTGAATTATATATATACTTTGTTAATGAAATTTCCATAAATAGCAAGATCAATGGCTTTATCAAAATCTGCATCATCGAACACTATGAAAGGCGATTTCCCTCCTAGTTCTAGCAACACAGGCTTTAGATTGCTTGTCGCAGCAGCTTGCATTACTAGTCGCCCAACTTCCATGGACCCTGTAAAACTAACCTGGATTCATCACATCACAAAAAAGAGAGATCCGTTAACAAAATACTCAATTTTAAACGTTCTCTTTTGTATATTACCCCATAATTTTTCTTTTTGGTTGTTTGTTTAACTATTAATGTTTTATTGTTAGTATCATTTTTGTCCAATAATTTAAGGTTTGTAAATTATATTAGAAGTGTTATTTTTACCTCCATTTGGAAAAAAAATTCGGTCTTTACATATAAGTATTACGAGTAAAAAAAATAAAAAAGAGATAGGAATAACCGTATCAATGTCCATATGGGAGCTTATAGCAGCACCAGCGGTTTCTCCAAAACCATTGACAATGTTAATCACACCATCAGGAATACCCGCCTACATCAAGAAAATAAATCAAAGACATGAAAACATAAATGAATCAAAATAAATCGCCAAACTAACTTCCATTTTAAGTAATTTATAAACCAATTCAATCATTTTTGTTCACATTGAGGTTCTAGTAAACAAAAAGACTTAACTAACCAATTTAGACAAGTGAGCGTAAAAGAGAGCCGAAAGAGGTGTTTGTTCAGACGGCTTGACCACCATGGTGCACCCCACGGCTAAAGCCGGTGCAACCTTCATGGCAAACCCTTGAGAAGGGAAGTTCCAAGGAATGATGTGTCCCACAACCCCAATGGGTTCACGCAATGTGTAAGCATGAATACTTGTACTCATTTTAAGCGTTGTTCCATGGATTTTATCTGCTGCACCTGCATAGTAGCGAAATAGCTCTACAACAGTTGGGATTTCTAAAGACCTAGACAAACTTATGGGTTTTCCACCATCGATCACATCTAAGGTTGCTAATTCTTCAACATTTTCTTCGATCAAGTCTGCGAATTTCAACAATATCTTTCGTCGTGCCTGATCATAGGAAAAAAATAAAATAAATAACAGTTGTATGATACAATTTATTGGTTGATTGTTTAATTAGTTGTTACTGATACACATTAATCGAATTTAGAGTGAAATGGAGAAATATGATGGAACAAAAACAAATTTGGTTTGCTCAAGAATAATGATTTATCATTCCGAAACCAAATTAAGTATAATAGAATGAATTACCAGTCCTTTACATAAGTAGCCGAGTCAAATTCGAATGATAAATATGATTGATTGACAGTTAAGTCAAATTCAAAAACTACATGTTTGTCATCCACGCTAGAAAGGTTACCAAGAGAGGCACTATTTTCACATTGATTGGCATAAGGTTTTCATCATGGGAGGAACTCTTTCAATATAATGAGCATCTTCCATTGGTTATCATTTATGACCTTTGTTGGGTTGTCTGATATATCAGATAGTAACAATCCAATTATGGTTTTCTTAGTGCATCTAATTCCATTATAACAATTGTAGGAGTTCTTGACAAAGATCCACCCATTGATATCGCAAAGATATAACTGACCTTCGTAGCATAATAGATCAAAACAACACACCACTTGTCCAAATGCAATTTGATTCTCATTTAGAATAACCAACACATAATACCTCTTGTTAGTGATTAGGGTTTAGGCCCAATACATTTAGGGTTTAGGTTAAGCCATTTTTATATCTCTATTTATATTATATGACCCTCACAATTAATAAACAATCTATTTTATAACCTCTTTTATTCCCCATAACCGTTATGAACTTATTCTGCATAACGGATATTACATAACTTGAAATCATGACATTACAAGCAAGTGAAGCAACTATATCTATGTGACATTTCATGGAACACCTTGTTGGATATCTCAAATCTTTAGTCTTTTTTCATATGACTATGGATAATCATCCCATTCCTTGGATAAAAAAATCTCTCCGCTTATTCTCTTTCTATAAGCGAGGTGGAGGAGAACAATAGCGAAGTGGAAGAGAACAGTAGCAAGCAGAAGTGGGAAGAATCTTGGGAATAGTATTAGACAAACATTTTTGGATGAGAATCATATCGATTTTGGTGTAGAATTGAGCAAACGGTTACGTAGGCAAGGAGAAAAGCAGCCACGAACAACGCAAATAGAAACAATATAGAGAAATTTGTTTGTGGCGACGGAGAATGGAAGAATGACGATCATGAAGGATAACCCCAAAATCTTTGAGGTGGATGTCGAAAGAAGAACATCACGAAAACTACATAGAGACCAAAATCGAATTTGATGAAGGAATGACCATGGGTTTGCCGGTGGTCTACTTTAGCCAAAACAACAATGTTTTAGAGGTTCTATACCTATATGTTCCGAACTTACTTGGTCATACATTTTAGATTATAATTTATTTCCTTGTATGAAAGATACCTTTGTCTTTATTAGCATATATAATTTCTTCTTTCTATTTATGTATGACTTTTAATTCTTAAAACCTAACAAAACATAATAATAATAATCAACTATAAAAACTAATTTTGTTATTTTGTCTATTATACATTTTATTTTATTTCATTTCATCATAAATTAAAGTAGAAAAATATTGATATTTGTCACCATATCATAAATACCATCTTACAACATACATGTATGCACAACATACCTGGCCAGACAAACGAGGCCAGGGTCCATGGTCGAAAGCGTTACGGGCGGCTTTGACAGCCAAATCAACATCTTCCTTTGTTCCTTCAGCCACTCGGGTTATTATTTCTTCAGTCGTTGGATTTGTTGTCTCAAATGTTTTTCCTGTATGTACGTAGTTTCAACTGAGGTTACACAAAAAATCATTTAAACATGTCTAAGCATGATTGCATACCTAAAAGGGAATCAACAAATTGGCCATTGATGAAAAGCTTAGTGAACTTGATCTCATTGGTGGCTCCATTGCTTTTGGAACTCATTTCTCTCCCTTTTTTGTTCTTTCAAAATTTGACTTGATATGAGCTTATATATAGGCCTTCGTTAGTTATATCATTACCGACGAGTAGCACAATTGCACAAATATTTTGAAGATTCATTTAAAAGGGCATAAATTTATTTGCAAGTTTTTTCGATTGTTGGTTTAGAAGATAAATAGTAATGATAAATATATGTAAATATCAACGTTATTAGATAACTGTTAATTTATTTATATAAAAAAACATGTTAATATGGATTTTTAAACGGTCAAATATTTCCCATAACTTTTTTTTTTAAATACCTATAACTATTAGGCTGTAGCAAAAAGGACACTTTTCTATAAGTCAAAATGTGTATACGTTCTTTTTGTTGTAATTAATTTTTGTTGTAATAGTTTTACTATTAACACCCACGGCATTGAATGTGTGTTATACTGATATCAGGCTACTATAGTTAACTAGCTAGCTGAGACGATTTGTGGTGGGTTGTATTAGGATGATTATATATTTATAGACATTGTGCAACTCGTATTTGACAATTTTTTAAAAATTTTCTAGAAGGTATCTTATCACATGTAAAATACGTTTATTGAGTATGGTTGGAGACAAATTACATACATATAAAACATAAAAATGACTTATATTATTATCACTGTCTTCAAGGAATTATTGCCCTTTGATAGCTTGTAGCGTCTAGAGCCATGAATTTGGTCATGGAGGTATACACGTATAGTAAACACATATTCGAAATTCAAAATAGTGTTGATAAAAAGTTGTGAAATATTTAAAATTGTCTATCCTAAAAACATGATATAAAAAATTGACAACAGGATCCACCGAATCTTTATTTGCTGAAATAGGTGGATTATGTGTTACCGAAAATATGTAAAAATGCGTCATACTCGATGAAAATAGACAAACAATAGTTTATAATTTGATTATACATGCTGCCCTGCAAACTTATTTTTGATACATTATTCTGGAAAAGAAAAAAAAAAACAATTATTAAAAATTAAAACTAAGCATAGCTGTACCTTAAAAAGTTGGGCAATTACAAGGATAAATAACAAGACTAATGGTCATTAACTCATTATAAGAATTAAGGATAAACATACCTCAAGAGTTACTTTGGTCCAAATAATAATATTTTTTTGAATAAAGAGATTATTGTATAGAAATGAAATTCGAAGGAATTATAATAAGAGGAAAGGAATCTGAAATGTTTATGGTTAGACATGAATGACATGCTTGGTTATGTTTTTTTGTTTGGTTTTCAAATCGGTTGATCATAGATTAAAATATTAAAGAGTTTTGAGTTAATTGGCCATTAAAATTCCACGAATGCTATAATTTAGCCATTTAAGTTCTAATTACGCTAATTAAATCATATTGAACATTTACTTTTGTTTACATTTCCCTCTTATGAAATGGTTACTTCAAATTTGTTCGACTTAAGTGATCATTCAAATTATAAAAACGTCAAAATTTAGTTATCTAAGTTCATCCGAACTTTTTAATTTTTTAAAAATTTATTTATAAACTTTTTACAACTTTTTTATACTTACTTAAAAAATAGTTATAAACTTGTTTTATATTTTTTTTAAAACTTGAACTACAAACATATAAAAAATACACTTTTATACAACTTCTTTTAAATGAAAATGTATTTAATATTTAAATTTTTTAATAATCTTTTTGAATTTTTTATAGGGTTTTATACGGAAAAATCTCACTATTTTGGGAAATTTTTTAATAAAATCCTAAAACTTTTTTTTAACAAAAAAGTCTTTATTTTGAAAAATTACATAATCTGTCATTTGTTGTTCAGATATAAAAAAAACTTTTCGTTAATTTGGACAAATATAAAATAATCAGGACTTTTCTGTTAAAAAAAACTTTTAGAAGTTTATTAAAAAAATTCCAAAATAATGAGATTTTTTTGCATCAACTTTAATAAGACTATTTTGCAACTTTCATATAATCATTTTTAGAATTTTTTATAGAAATGTCAAAATTTTGTCATCTAACTCAAATCGTGACTATTTTACCCTTAGAGACCATTTCTGCAACCAAACTACAATGACCATTTCTACATATATTCTTTTTATTTTTATTAAATTATTATATATTAATAAATGTTGTTTTTATTGGATTATTAATTTCTTTTAATTAATTTTTTTAATTTATTTGTTATCGGATATTTAAATTGGATTATTATATAGAGAAATTGTTAGAAAAGTCTCAATATTTTCGGAAAATATTACACTTTAGTCCCAAAACTTATTTTTTAAACATAAAAGTCTCAATTATTTGATTTTACACGATAATATGTCGTTTTCTGTTAAAAAAATAGTTAATGTCATAAAAACCATCAAATTTTCAGAGTTTTGTCGGTCTTGTCCAAAGTTGAAATTTATGTTCATTTTTACCTAAACATTTTCGAAAAAATGTTCAGTTTTACCCCTTTACCGGTGATAACAGGTTTTCCAGGTTACTATTATATTAAATTCGCAAAAAAACCCCTTAAGTTTACCATTTTTTTTTTTTTTCGTTTTTACCTTTAAGTTTATAATTTTCTTTTTACACTTTTACCCTAAGTATATTTTTTTCATAATATACATATTCATATGATTTTTCTGCTTGAACACGTATAATATGAAAAAAAAGATACAAAGGGTAAAAGTGTAAAAAAAATTATAAACTTAAGGGTAAAAACATAAAAAAACTATAAACTTAAGGGTTTTTTTTGCAAAGTTAATATAATGGTAACGTGTTATCACCGGTAAAAGGGTAAAACCGAACATTTTTTTTGGAAAATGTTAGGGTAAAAAAGGACATAAAATTCAACTTTGGACAAAACCAACAAAACCCTGAAAACTTGAGGGTTTTTATGACATTAGCCCAAGAAAAAATGACTTTTTTTTTGTTAATTTGAGCCAAAATAAAGTAATCAGGACTTTTATGTTCAAAAAATAAAATTTGGGACTAAAGTGTAACTTTTCTGAAAATATTAGGACTTTTCTGACAATTTTCCTATTATATATGAATAAATATTATTTTTAATATATAATATTTATATATTAATAAATATTATTAAATTGGGTAATTAATTTATTTTAGTTAATTTAGTTTATTGGAGTAATTCTTTTTTATTGGATTATTATATATTAATAACTATTGTTGGATTAATTTTTTACATTATCAGAATATTAATTTTTTTAGTTAATTTTTTTCATTCCTTTTGGTTGGATTAATTCTTTTTATTGGAATATTATTTTTAATTTATTGTTTTTTATATAATAAATATTATTTATTTGTTTTTTATTGTATAATATTAATTCTTTTTAATTTTATTAGTTCCACCACCAAGTTGTCGGAATACGCAAAAGCGCCGCCTCTCATCAATGAAAATCATCGGGATCACCGCCAAACACCTTTATCAGAGGTCCGACGTAAACCTTACTAGCTTTTTCCATCCAACATCACCGGTAGCCACCTGCGATAATCTCTTAACAATCCGCTAGAATCCTCCATATCCCACACAATGCACAACAAACACTTATAAACATTAAAAGCGGTGGCGATGATTGGATCATGGTAGTCGTGTTATTGTAGGTGAAAACCACCATCCTTGTAGTTTCATTGGAGGTCGGACAGAAACGCACAAACATTTTCCAACCAATGATGCCGGTAGTCACATGCGATAACACCACTACCATCACCCGATCACCATCACCACCACTTTTAATGTTTATAGAAGTTTGTTATGCATTCGTTGATGAGAGGCAGCGTTTTTGCGTATTCCAACAACTTTGTGGTGGAACTAATAAAATTAAAAAAAATTAATATTATACGAACAAAAAATATAATAAATAATATTTATTATATAAAGAAAATAATGAATTAAAAGTAATATTCCAATAAAAAAGAAAAAAATAGGAATTTAAAAAATTAACTAAAGGAAAATATTAATATGATAATGTAATATTTATTAGGATATAAACATTATAAATTAAATATAATATTTATTAATATATAATAATCCAATAAAAAGTATTATTCCAATAAACAAAACTAACTAAAATAAATTAATAATCAAATATAATAATATTTATTACTATATATATATATATATATATATATATATATATATATATATATTAAAAATAATATTTATTCATATATAATAGTCCAACTAAAATATCCGATAACAAAGACATTAAAAAATTTTAATTAAAAGAAATTAATAATCTAATAAAACAATATTTATTAATATATAAATAGTATATATTAAAAATAATATTTATTAATATATAATAATTCAATAAAAAAATAAGATATGTGGAAATGGTCTTTATAGTTTTCTTGCAGAAATAGTCTCTGAGGATAAAATAGTTATTTTAAAAAATAATTAACAGCTAAGCTGTTAAATTTAACGGAAAAGGGACAAAAACCATTAAAAAAACTTGTTGATAATGCAAAATCTATAACTTTTAAAGGTTTGGACCTTAGTCATGTAAACTAAAAAAACACAAGAACAATTGTTGCAGTTTTATCGGTTAGCTAGTTAGTAGAAACCATATGTTGATGGAGTTAGCTTAGAATGGTTACAACCATTGGGCAACTCATAATTAATGTGATTTCATTCATGTTCTAAAAGGTAATGATACTATAAGCGTGTGAAACAAAACTAGCTGGAGACCAGTAGCTAGAAACTGGTAATATAAAAGTTAGGTGCTAGAAGCTTGAAGATGGAAGTTGTAGCTTTAATTTATATATAATAAACATGTAAAATTACGTAAAAAAAACTTATCATTGATTTTTAAAGTGTAATTAAACAAATTTAGAAAATATAATATAGTTTTTTTTCTGTTAAACCTACTTGAATTAGAATTTGGATTTGAACCTTTTTTTTTTTTTTTTTTTTTTGCTTAAAAGTAGAAATTTGTATTGTCCAACAAAACTTTTTCTTAAAACTAAGGGGTGTTTGACATTCATTTTAAAACAATTTTTGGATTTTTAACTTTTCCAAAAAGTTAAAAAAAAAAAACCAAAAGATATTAGTAAAGCAGAAAAGTTTTTTTAAAACAATTTTTTGCCATGAAAAAAAAATAATTTAAAGTCATAAAAAGTCTTAAAAATCAAGCCAAACAAAATTTAAAGACATGGTTTTAGAAAAAGTTCTTATATAAAAAGCCATTTTTATAAAAGAAAATTTAAATTAAAAAAGAAATCCAAAACACACCCTACAACTATTCTGATGTATAAAAACATGAGGTTCGCTAAAAAAATCTTATTTTACCATATAAACAATTTAATTAAATTTTAAAATATTTTTATTAATTAAAATTACATGGTTTTCCGAAAAAGTTAACTATAATTAGTTATTTATAGGTTTTTATAAAAATATAAATAAGATGTTTAAATGATGTCTTATTAGCATGGCTCAAAAACATAAAGATAACTTTGTGTTGCTTTTGCCACCGTCTTTTAAGTTATTATTGCCTCTACTTGTTAACTATGAGAAACAAGAATAAATATGGGTATTTTGCCCCATAAATTGCAGCCACACTTAATGCAATACCAGCTACCCTTTATCCAACTTTAAACCTTGAATTTAACATTTTAACCCCATTTATCACTATATAACCAAACCTTCAATGAACTTTTCACTCATCTTCCTATTTTTAATTTTAACCTCCAATCTTATTTGACTTCTGACCTTTGACTTTGACTGTTACAAAACTGCAATCTTCTTCATCAATGGCAACCATAGGGAAGCTTGATGTTGAAGTGAAGGTGCAATCTAAAGCAGATAAATTCTTTAATAGCATTATGAACTCTGCGACCATCTTTCCTAAAGTTTGCTCTGGTCTCTACAAAAACGTTGAAGTTCTTGAAGGCGATGGACAGAACGTGGGATCTATCCGTGTGGTTCACTTTGCTGAAGGTATGAACAATATAATTCCCTTTTTGGTGTTCATATCTAACATATTTAATTACTACAAAATATATAGGGTCGCCAATGAAAACAGTGAAAGAGAGGATAGAAGAAGTTGATGAAGCAAATATGAAAGTGGTATATAGTGTGATTGATGGAGATATGATGCAATCCTACAAGACTTTCAAGGCTATTATTGTGGTGATTCCTGAGGGAGAAGGAAGCCTTGTGAAATGGTTTTGCGAGTATGAGAAAGCAAATGTTGAGGTTCCAGATCCTAGCATGATTACAGATCTTGTTGCTAAGAATTTCCAAGCGGTTGATGCTTATCTTCTTCAAGCATAAGATGCATGTATTTGATCAACTTATGTTTGCTATAATAAAATACATGCAATAACATTCATATTTACGTAATTTGAGTTTTATAACATCTACTCCTAGACAACATCTTGTAAGAGAGATGCCCCTTCATTATGCAACTTTGACATACCTCCATTGTTAAGAACCACACCTTGCTGTAGGGGTGAGCATTTGGACCGGCCCAGACCGAACCGGACCGGACCGGCTCTTGGACCGGACCGGTTATGGAGAATTTTGTGGACCATGGACCGGACCAGATGAGTCGTGTCCGTGTCCGTGTCCGTGTCCGGGTCCACGTCCGGGTTTTCCGGTTTTTGGACCCGTTTGAACCGGTACAACTTTAATTGCATAGAGTATAATAAGTAATCTACATTGATGTATAATATTATAACTTGCAAAATTAATATGTTTACATTTCATGCCTAACTAATCTACATTGATGTATAATATTATAACTTGCAATTTGCAAAAATTAATTTTCCAAATAAAAGCAACTAACATATAAATCAAGTTCACCAAAAAAAGTTAAACAATTTTAACAAACATACAAAAGTATTACCGTAACAACAAAAATCATAGTTTAAACTTTAAAATCAATTAAACTAACAAATTTCATAAACTCATAATCTAATCTTCCATTGGCCTATTCCCCATATCATTGTCATCCATATGTAACATATTTAAAGCTTGTGCAATCTCTACATAAACACAAATGAAAATGTTGTTAGTATTTAATAAAAAGTAATAATTGTATAAAAAAAGAATAAAGATTGTAATTTTTTTACCTAAAGCTATATCATCATCGTTCAAGATGTCACCAACGTTGTCAACTATCAGATTTGTAAACTTTATCACCCAATCTTGGGTGCATAACAAAGATTCAACTATCAATATCGATAAACTAGTTTGATACTCACTTACAACTCTACCACAAGTGCTAAACGCAGACTCGGAATTATAGTATAAAATAATACTAAAAAGCTGAAATATTTCAGCTTTGATAGCTCTACTTTGAAGGATTGTAACTCAATGAATATAATACCAAAATAAACAAAATTATAGTCTAAATTCATCTACAAATTGTAAACTAAATGTTGGAAAAAACCGTAGGTCAATCCGACTTAAAACGAATGAGTTATGGGTGTTTAAAAAACGTCACAGATTATAAAATCTTGCTAAAAAACTGAATTTTTTCAACTTTGATAGCTCTACTTTAAAGGATTGTAGCTCAGTGAATATAATACCAAAATAAACAAAATTATAGTTTAAACTCATCTACAAACTGTGAACTAAATGTTGGAAAAAAATCGGAGGTCAATCCGACTTAAAACGAATGAGTTATGGGTGTTTAAAAAACGTCACAGCTTACAAAATGTTGCTGAAAAGCTGAATTTTTTCAGCTTTGATAGCTCTACTTTGAAGGATTGTAACACGGTGAATATAATACCAAAATAAACAAAGTTATAGTCTAAATTCATCTACAAACTGTAAACTAAATGTTGGAAAAAACCGCAGGTCAATCCGACTTAAAACGAATGAGTTATGTGCGTTTAAAAAACGTCACAAAAATCTTAATCATGTCCAACCGATTCTAAACCCGGTAAAAACCGGACCGGACCGGGAAAAAAACCGGACCGAACTGGCGAGAAATCTTAGAACCAAGAACCGGCCTGGGGTTCCAAAAAAACGGTCCGGTCCAGTTCACCGGTCCGGTCCGGTCCACCGGTCCAAATGCTCACCCCTACCTTGCAGCACTTTCTTCTTCTAGCTTTTGCTCACATTATAGTGAAAACCCCAATAACTACATGATATTATCATAACAAATGGCACGAATCATATATTAGCCACGGGATGTTGGTGTTGATCCAAACCGGGCCAAAGCCGCATGTTTTATTCAGAGCATTTTACTCTTTTTATTAGGAGTATGACCTAGTAAATAGCCACGTTGCTAATAGAGTTTTTAGTGGGTAATAGTTGCACCTTTTTTAGGATAAGCAGTTGAGATTTATATTATTTAAGTTAGCTGAAATTAGCCCCCTCGAAAATACTCAATAACTGATTTATCCGTCGGAATTTTTTGGGTATCGGGTTAATTTTTTCGGGTATTCGGGTAACCTGATTTTTTTTTCATGTCAGATATAGGGTACATTTCTTAGGTTTTGGGTATACCCGAATTACGTAAATTATTTTAAAAATTATTTTATTTTTTCTTTCGTATATCTTGTACTCTATTGTTGTTGTAGCAAGTATTTGCTCATGTTTAACTTAATTATCATTATTGTAAAACATGAATCTCCTTTAATATGTCGGTATGACACCAACAATATTAATAACAATTATTTATATGTTTTTTAAAACTTAACTGTTTTCTAGATTACATTTTTTAAACTTTTTATTACAACTAATAAACTCATTATCTTGACCAAAGTTCAGAACATGACAAAACTTATGACTATAATTATCTTAAATATTTTAAACTTTTAAACTAAGATCTTTAAGTATTTGTTTTTTTAACGTCATTAGATTAGATTCAACAATCTCAAGTATTACTGATTAAAAATTCTTAATATTCAAAGTTTAAGTAACTTCGTTTATGCTTCGTTTGTTTATATAAAGACGAAATGAACATGACATATTTATTTCATTAAAGTTATTTTCAGGTGTCATAAAAAAATTATATATTTCTGGGAATACCCGAATTACCCAAACTCGACCCACTACCCGAATTACCTAAACCCGAGTTACCCGAATTTAATTTGGGTCGGGTAACATGTATTTTCTTTTAACATGAAAAACTCGAATTATCCGAAACCCGAAAAAAATTACCCGATCAATAGCCCTAGCTGTAATCGTTGTTTTTGGGGATGAAAAACATAAAAAATGTCCCACAAAGCTTCTTTCTTCTTCTTTTCTTATTCCCTAGAAATCACACAACAAAAGTGCTGCAATATCCTTTTGTTTGTTATTGCAGTGAAGTGAATACCAGGGCCTATAATATCCTATTGTTTGTTGTTGCAGTGAAGTGAATATCCTATTGTTTGTTGTTGCATTGAAGTGAACACCAGAGCCTGATTTCCAATATTTTTGAATAAAGGGGCTTAAAACACTACTAAAAAGCGCCTTTGTTCCGATAAATATTATTGTCGTAAAATACCAACATACTTGTGGCAAAAATAAAAATCATTTAGTGACAGAATGACGATGAAAAACGACTAATTATAATTTTGTTGGAAAGTATCGAAACATATTTAAAGAAATAATAATTTATTTATATTTTTTATGTGTTGTTGGTATTATTTGGTAATTACCGATAGATTTCTTGTAACAAAATTAAGATGTTTCGAAAGATAATAAGAATAATTAGAAAAGAACTTTAAAAAGATCAGATATATTTTCATATATGTTGGCATTTTGTAATCTTTAAAAATTTACTTATAGTCATAGCGCATGAAAAAATATATAAGGGAAACATGGCACATCTCATTCATTTACAGGGTCCATGTGGACTTAAGAATGATGAAAGAGTAAAATGAAAAATATTTTGATATCTAAACATTTGTAGTGGCTTAGAAACATTTTCAGATCATAAAGGTCAAAAAAAAAAAAAAAAAAAAAAAAAAAAAAAAAAAAAAAAAGACTTGAAAGGGTAATGGTCTTTTGATTTTGTTCACATTTAGTTATTAAACTTTTTTTTTTATAAATGTCAAAGTTGAAAGTTCGTTTCCCTCTCAAATTATCCTAATATTACACCTCGGAAAAGGTATAAAAAAAGAATTATTTCATCACGTTCCTTAAATTGTTCCTAACTATTTATAGTTATTAAGGGCTACTCAAAAAATATTTTGTTTTTAGTTCATAAAGTTATATCAATTTAGTTTTGACCTTAAATACCTAATCTAACATTTTTGGCTACCAATAGGGTGTTTTGATTCTATCTGAATATCAATGCTCAACTTCATGTTTGAGTTGATGCAAGTTAGCTTGAAATCTATAAATACGACATCCTTAATGTAAATCCAATAGTTATTGATAATAGATTTAAAATTGATGTTGCTGTTTTGTTTCAATAAAGAATCAACTTCTTTTCCTCTCTCAGATTGTAACACCTATAAAATTTAAACCAAATTTTAAACTTTTCAATACATTTAAATCCGATAGTTATTACAATTTTTGTTTTCAAAATAGTCTTTATCAGAGTTTTCCCAGAAACATAAACAAAATGTAAGGAGCTGTACGATCACGCCTTCGCCTTGTCGCGATCCCCTGATGTACCTGAAACAATAAACTGAAACTGTAAGCCTGAAAGCTTAGTGAGTTCCCCCAAAATACCCATACTCACAATAATACACATATAACCATAAACAGCATACTATAGGTCCAATCAACCATCGGGTTGGAATACCCCAGGCCCTCAACCTTCCGGTTGAAATGCCAATATACTATGGGTCCAATCATCCTCGGGATGGAATACCCCAGGTCCTCAACCTTTCGGTTGGAATGCCCATATACTATGAGTCCAATCATCCTCGGGATGGAATACTCCAGGCCTCAACTTTTCGGTTGGAATGCCCAGGTCTATTGGCTTTCGCACAAAGCAGATAAGCCTCAACCAATAAACAGACATGTGCACATGTAACAGATAATCACATAACAGTCTATAGACAACGAACTGATATACCACATAACATATAATATTATCCTACTCTCTTGGATATCTAACTAACAGGTCATACTAGCATAACATAACCAATAACAATTTAAAAGGGCCGACCTTGGTGCCTTAGACCCTTGAGTATAGTGAGGTAAACTCACCTGACTAGTAGTGCCGAAATGCTAAACTTCTAACCGCTGCCTCACAGGAAATCCCGAGCTGACACACCATAATAAACACTAGGTTATTACCCGACATTACTCCCTTGACTAAGTGTCCATATTATTCATAAAGTCCATTCCTTTTTGTTGGGCCAAGGTCCAACACCAAGTCCTTATCTTGATGGTCCATACACTAAAGTCCTTTATTGGCCCAATTTACCAAATTGGGCCCAACCTCCTTATTTGGCCTATCTCCATGATCCACTAACATAACCTGGCCCAAAATATGCTTTTTGCAGAGTCCAACAAGGCCCAAATCTATTTAGCCCACAAACCCTAAGCCCAAATGACAAGAGCCCAATCAGAGAGCGTACACGGGGCGTACCTCCCTGGTTACGCTGGGCGTAATGTCGTTCTACGCTGACTGCCATCAGGATAGTTGACCCCGTACGCTGGGCGTACAGAACTTACGTCGGGCGTACGCTGGATTTTACTAAAATCTTAATAAGTGCTTAATGGATTAAGCACTTAAGCC
This sequence comes from Lactuca sativa, assembly GCF_002870075.4. NCBI lineage: Eukaryota > Viridiplantae > Streptophyta > Magnoliopsida > Asterales > Asteraceae > Lactuca > Lactuca sativa. The sequence goes on from NC_056627.2 coordinate 243,320,902, forward strand.
CATATCCCAGATCCATCGACCAAATACACCTTGGGACCATAAAGTTCAGGAGTTTATCACTTTGGACGTGCAGAAAGTCCTTAACTCATGGTCTTAACCCATTAAGACCTTCTTACTTCATGCATGGGACAAATCTATCCTTTGGGAACTGATTTTTATCACTTAGGACCTTTCATAAGGTCTGAAAGGACAGCTTATTTCGCCTAAACATCACATGCATCTTCTTGGGACTCTTGGGACCATAAGACCTCTATAAAGTTAAATGTCTAGATCTATAAACAAGTAAGCACAAAGTTTCAATCTTTTTACATTCTGGAGCTTTAATGGCACAACACAACTTTAGATCTACAACCTTGCTCTCCTCTTCTAGCTCCTTGAAGTAATGTCTTCACTTCCAAGGTTCAAGATGCACACTAGCTCACACTTCTCCACACACTCTAGGGTTTGGGACGTTTTCTGAGGTATGGAGGCTGAGGATGAGCAAAGGAATGAGCCATAAACATGGTTATATAGTCCTCAACGCCAAATATTAGGGTTTTCATCGGACATAAGTACACCCAGCGTACTAGGGCGCGTCTAGTACGCTTAGCATACGCTTATGTACGCTCAGCGTACTACTTCCAGTCCCAAAGATGCAACTTTAGTCCTTATACTTCTCGTGACCCATCACAACCAACTCCAGGGACCAACAATGATAACTAATAAAAGGAAGAAGGGCTTTCAAGATATACCTGCAAGATTCGGGACGTTACACAGATGTTGTTGGTTAGTTTGTTGGGTAGTTTTAGTTTATATTTAACTATGTGTTTCCTATACACAACTGATCAAGAAAAGCTATTTTGTGTATGTTTAAAGTAAAAATACTATATTGTTCTTTATTGTTTTTTATTCTTTATTGAAAATAAGATGCTTTAAACTCACAGACAAATTAATAATATACCATTTTATTTTTAATATACAATCGTTAAAAATGAAAAAAAAAATTTTAATAAAAAATTTCTTACTAACGAGGGATAATTCCCATAATAACTTTTTACATACAGAGCTACTTTTGAAATTGGAATATAATATGGACCATTTATGTATCTATATATTTGACCATATGTATGTTTTCAACTATATTTATATATATGTTAACACAAGTTACATAAGAAAACTTAAAAAGAATAATAATATTAAAAATATTTCTAAATGTTTGTTGTGTGTAAGATGAAAATTTTGATATCCTTTTTAATAGTAAATATATTAATATGATGTATGTCAATACATGGAGTATAACAACATATATAATGTATCAATGTATGTATGTATTCTTTTATAAACAATGTATATTGTTTAATGTATGTCAATTTATATGTTGCATAATTTTATAACACAAATTCATACATATAATACTAGGATAATATTTATACATATAATATTGCATAGTTTTATAATTTTGGTTTCATTTTTAGTTTTTTATACCTTTTTCGGGGTATAATATTAGGATAATTTGATAGGGAAACGAACTTTTAACTTTGTTGACATTTAGTCACTAAACTTTTTTTCATTATCTATTTGCTACTGAATTATTGAAACTGTTCACATTTTACCCTTATGACCGGCTGTTACCGATCATAAGGGTAAAATGTGAACAATTTTAATAGTTCAGTGGCAAATAGATAATGTAAAAAAATTTAGTGACTAAATGTGAACAAATTCGAAAGTCCATTACCCTTTCAAGTCATTATCCAAAAAAAAAGTCAAGGTTAACACTGCTGACTATGCTCTAAACAAAATCGTTGAATGACATTCAACATAAGTACCTATGCTCTAAAAAGAATTTGTTTGATCCTTTCAAAAATAAGATTGAGAGAAGGAACTGAAATTATGACCTTTTTTATATAAACTAGATATGTTATCCATGCTCCGCATAGGCCGTGTGCGTCTGATTTGAGTGTCGTTTTTGTTTATAGATTAATAGGCGCCGTTGTTGATTTTTTTAGTTGACTTTGGATTATTTTCATACGGGTAAACAGTCGGAGACAGATAGATAGAGGGCAGGAAAAAAACAAAAAAAAAAAGTTAAATATGAGGACCAATATGATGGGTTCTAAGCACTCTAACAACCTAATGGTGCACATGCAACCCTAGATGCTTTGGATCTATGTTTTCTCTAATTATACATGCAATTTGATTTTCCAAAGCATTAATCTTAACTAGCACACATTTGAACAGAATTACTAGTTAGAAAATTTACCTCTTAATAGGACTTGTAGTTCTTGGCCTTCAAAAGCTTTAGCACCTCAAATGTGATGCCTCTAATGTGTTACAAACACCAAGTGCAAAAGGATGCTTGAGAGAATAATTTACGTAGCTCAAAAATCAATACACACTATCCAAGAATGTTGTGGCAACCGATTTTGGCTCTAGAGGGGTCTATTTATAGTGTGGCAAGTGCTAGTGTTATATCCATGTAAACCCTAATGCACCATGACTCTTCATCTTACTTAGGATCCATGGGTTAACCTCCATGGACTATCCATGTTTGCTTAGCCCACCCAAATAACCATGGATCATTAGCCCACACTATAAGAATCATTGATTTACCAAATCGGTCCCCGTATATTTAATTAGTCTCTTTTGATCACTAAATTAATTCCAAATTAATTCTTGATCAGTACTAATTAAATAATATGATTTCATATTAATATATTATACTTGTAATATATTAACAAATCACAAATAACCTTATTCTCAAAAGTCCATCCTATCAATTTGCATTGATGAAGGCAACCCAAAAGGACCATGCTACTCTCGGGTCAAGTACATACCAATTATAGTTATGGGCTTAGACACTAAATCCAACAGTCTCCCACTTGGATAAGTCTAATAACTATAACTGCAAGTACGACTTAAAACACCTACTATCAATCATAACTCTCAAAAGCCGTCGTCAAACTCTGACCCAGTCAGTGACGCGTCCTTTCTATAAGGAATCATATAATCCTCTATTCTTCAAGATATCAGCCAGACAAATACATGGAACAATGTCATACTTATTGTCCAACAGTTTGTTTCTTGATTTCCGATTTGTTTGACAGAGAACATAATTGAACACATCAATTTAGTCTCGATCGGGCCTGACACATAAGTCAAAAAAAATCATCGAGGGGCCCAAGATATCTCTTTTAATCCTCCAAGAATTAAAAGAAACAAATAAACTTTGACATTATATGCTTGTACTAAATATTCATCTAATCATACACAACAGTGTGTTTTATAACATCAAGTTACTGATGCGTTTTCACACTATCACATGTACAAACAACTCATAGTCAACAACTCATATATCTTGGTTTAAAGACTTATACGATATTATCGTCTTACGATCACTCGAGATAAATTCCATGAAGTGATTTAAGTGAGAGCGGGTTTAATTCAAAACTCAGACCTTATGAGCACTTATGAATGTTGTAGCAAACTTGCTATGTCTAATATACTTCAGACAATCTACAAGCCAAATTCATAATAGTCTTTCCTCAATACCTACTTCCAAAGTATGATCGACTGTGGATAGTTTGAATAATATAATTATTCTGGAAGTCAAAACATGCAAAATGAAACAATAGTAAACAATTGACACAAGATAGTAACTTTACTCATAAATAAAAAACACCTTTTATTTAATCATCAAATGTCAATTACAATTTATCTATTACAAGTTTCAAAATAGCTACCTAATCATTAAAACTAATATCATCCTTCAGCCCAATATGCCTCGCATGCTGTAAATGCTTAACCCTACTCAGTCCCTTTGTGAGGGGATCTGTTGGGTTCTCATCTGATGATACCCTCCTTACCAAGAGAAGTCCTTCTTCCACCCGATGTCTTATGAAGTGATATTTCATGTCGATGTGCCTTGATCTGCCATGATCCCTTGGTTCCTTGGTTAAGGAAACCGCACCCTCATTTTCATAGAAAAAAATCTCTATAGGCTCCTTTATAGCTGGTGCAACTCCAAGGTCTCCGATGAAGTTCTTCAACCATATCGCCCCCTTCAACGCTTTTCTTGCTGCTATGTACTCTAATTCACACATTGAATCAAATACAATCTCCTGTTTGGAACTTTTCCAAGTTATCACTCCTCCATCCAGAGTAAAAATCCATTCTGACTGAGAGTGGAAATTATCCTTTTCGGTCTGAAAGAGTGCGTCACTATACCCTATGACTCTTAAGTCATCACTCCCACCAAGAGTAAGGACCCAGTCCTTAGTCCTACGTAGGTACTTAAGAATGTTCTTTACCGTAGTCCAATGAGCCTTACCAGGATTCCCTTGATATCTGTTGACCATGCTCAAAGCTAAGGCCACATCAGGGCGAGTTCAATTCATAGCATACATGATCGAGCCAACTGTGGAAGCATATGGTACTCGACTCATCTTACCTATCTCAGCCTCTATACTCGGACTCTGAGTTTTACTCAGTTTGGTATTGCCTTGGATGGGTAAGTCACATTTCTTGGAATTCTCCAAGATGAAACGCTTCAGCACCTTGTCCAAGTAGTTACTTTGACTAAGTCCTATTAGTCTTTTACTCCTGTTTCTCAATATCCTTATCCCTAGGATGTAACCAACTTCTCCAAGGTCCTTTATAGCGAAACACTTCCTAAGCCAGGACTTAACCTCCTGCAAGGTTGGAATGTCATTTCCTATGAGTAGTATGTCATCCACATACAACACCAGAAAGCTAAGTCTACTCCCAATAGCCTTGACATACATACAGGACTCATCCTCACTTCTTGAAAATCCAAACTCTTTGACTTTCTCATCGAAACAAAGATTCCATCTGCGAGATTCTTGTTTCAATCCATAAATGGATTTTTGAAGCTTACACACTCTATTAGGGTACTTTGCATTGACAAAACCATCTGGTTGACTCATGTAAGCATATTCAGCTAACTTCCCATTAAGGAAAGCAGTTTTGACATCTATTTTCCATATTTCATAGTCTTAAAATGCAGCTATGGCTAACATAACCCTAATAGATTTAATCTTTGCTATGGGTGAGAAGCTATCATCATAGTCAACTCTATGAGTTTGAGTAAAGCCCTTCGCAACCAGTCGCGCCTTATATGTGTGTACTTTCCCATCCATGTCGGTCTTCTTCTTGAAGATCCATTTGCACCTGACTGTCTTACAACCTGGTACATTGTCAACCAAGTTCCAAATTTGATTGTCATACATGGACTGAATCTCGATGTCCATAGCCTCTTTCCATTTTTGTAGATTCGGGGCCTACCATGGCTTCCTTGTAATTGTTAGTTTCATCCAAATTTACCAGTGTGCTATCACTGATAAATGTATCACCCTCAGATGTTATATGGAAACCACACAACACAGGTGGAACACTACCTCTACCGGAGCGCCTCAGAGGTACGGACTCGTCAACTGGTTCAACAGGAGTTTCCTCTTCAGGTTGATTGTTAGTGTTTGAGGTTCCTTGATTGCTTGACTCTTGAAGCTCTTCAAGGTCAATTTATCTCCCACTGTCTCCTTGGCCTATGAGTTCTCTCTCGCGAAAGACTCATCTCCTCACTACGAGGTTCGAGCTTGTCGTGAGTCTCGCGTCTCACGAAAGCCTCATAACCCCAAACCTTGATGTGTGCTAACGAGGGAACCTTCCCTGTCCACATCTCGTGAGGTGTTTTGGAAACCTTCTTATTTGGGACTAGATTAAGGATATGGGCGGCAGTCTCTAAGGCATACCCCCATAATGAGATATGTAACGAAGCTCGACTCATCATGGAACGAATCATGTCCAAAAAGGTTCGATTATGCTTCTCAGGCACAACATTAAGCTGTGGTGTCCTAGGTGGCGTCAATTGTGAAACAATCCCACATTCCTTAAGATAGTCTTGGAACTCGATACTAAGATAGTCACCACCCCGATCGGATCGGAGCATCTTTATCTTCCTGTCCGGCTGATTCTCCACTTCTTGTTTAAAATCTTTGAATCTTTCAAAGGTGTCTAACTTATGTTTGATTAAGTAGATATAGCCATATCTACTATAATCATCAAAAAAAAAGTCACATAGAAGCGGTTAGCATCCCTTTTGGCGGTTCTGAAGGGTCCACACACATCGGTGTGTATGAGATCCAACAAACCTTCACCCCTTTCACAAGTACCAGTGAAGGGTGACTTGGTCATCTTTCAAAGTAAACAAGATTCGCAAGTATCATCCGACCTTAAGTCGAATAACTCCAAGACTCCAACCTTTTGGAGTCGGCCTATGCGCTTCTTGCTGACATGTCCAAGACGACAATGCCACAAGCATGCCTTATCCAAATCATTGGAAGAATCAATGTGCAACACATTATTTCCTAAGTTGTCTACAACCATCACAATTTCATATACACCATTACAAGGCAATGCTTTAAAATAAAAAATATCATTATAAAAAGCATTAATAGCACCAATTTCATTATCATGTGAAAAACTAAAACCTTATTTGTACAAACCATGAAAGGAAATAATATTTCTCGCCATATTAGACAAGTAGCAACAATTATTCAAATCTAATTCTAACCCACTACTAAGCAATAAAGAATAAACTCTAATCTTGGTGACAGGTGAAACTTTCCTATTCCCCATGATCAGTTCATCTTCCCGTTCTCCACATCCTTACTTCTTTTTAGTCCCTACAAATCAAAACAAATGTGAAATCCACAACCTATATCAAGGACCCAAGAACAAGAATGTGATGAGTTATTAGACAGAATAGTATAAATACCTGCATGGGTGGCCTTAACCTTCCCATCTTTGACATCCTGTAAGTATTTGGGGTAGCTTCGCTTCCAGTGCCCTTTTTCATGACAATAGAAACACTCTACTTCCTTAGGAATGGTAGAGGGAGCAACAGAACCAGCCTTGGTCCCACTAGAAAAGGATCCATCAAGAGACTTTCCCTTGCGGCTCTTAGATGGAGCCTTCCTCTTCTTCCCTTTCCCATGTCCAATTTCCAAGACAAAGGCAGTTGTAGTAGGAGTAGAAACAGATTTACCTTTGAGACTACTTTCAACAATCGTCAAAGGCCTTAAAGCTTGCTAAGAGTGACCTCCTCCTTGTTTATACGATAGGTCATACGGAACTGATCATAACATGGAGGTAAGGAATGTAGAATGATATTTATGGTCAACTCCTCATCGAAGTTCACATTTAACTTCAGCAAGCGGTCCACAAACCTTTTCATTTTCTGCAAGTGGGCCATGATGGGTTCACCATCCTTCATTTTTGTTGTTATCATGGAGGCGATGATTTCATACCTCTCTTGACGAGCACTTTGATGGTATCTTTCCATCAGTTCTTGGTGCATCTCAAAAGGGTAGAAGTTCTCATAGGATTTTTGGAGTTCAGCTGTCATAGTGGCCAACATGATACAAGACACCTTGGTGGCATCCTTCTCATGAGTCCTAAACTCAATGATCTCCTCAAGAGTAGGAGATGACTCATGAATTTCCTTTAGCTCTTTGTCGAGTACATATTCCTTATCCTCGTAATGAGTAACCATCCTGATGTTCCTGATCAAATCATTGAAGTTGGAACCATCGAAGATAACTCTCCTAAATAAGTTCATTAGGGAGAAAGAGCCAGTAGGGTTTGAGCCAGAAGCGGTAATGGAAGATATCTAAAAAAGAAAGACAAAGTTTGGATTAGATAAGAGTCCTTAATATAACACCAAATGAAATATTAAGGCTAGGACCCAACACAATATTTTACAAATTGGAAGAGGGATTCGTAATCCAATTGCAAAAATTTTGAAGGTAGGTAAATGGCAATTTACCAATTTCCACCATGAAAAACGAAATTGATTATTAAGTTTTAATTTGATTGAAATTCCTAGATTCCTTTGAGATTCATTTAACTTTTCAATGGCATGTTTAAATCTCGATTATGCCCTTCAAGTTTGTGATTGGGATGTCGAGGATCACAAACAAGGTGTGAATAACAATGCAAATGTGCTAGGTACGTTTGATGTCATTTATCACCTAATCAATGTGCTGGTTAACCACACACGCTCCATCAATCTATGAAAAACATGAAGCTACCCTTTGCCACCCTTACTAGTCCAAGTTAATATGTTGATTAACCACACACACTTCATTAACGACTTGGCAAGGTGCAAAGTGCAATTTCATGGATTAGCATCAATTTCACATTTTTCCTAAAGTAACTAAGATTGGGAATTTAATAAAATATTTAGTTACTTTATAATTATCATTATACTTTGAACGAGAATTATCGTCCTATCCTACCCGTTCGGCTAACGACCCTCCACCAGTCAAGGAAGCGGTGGGTGAGAGTGGACACCCATTAAACTGCCATTTTATAGGCAGTAACCTTATACCCCCTTATAGACCGACTTCGTGAATGAGGGATACTAACAGTAAGACTGACTTGTCTTATACATATATAATTATTAAAATTTTAATATTATAATAGTATAAGGGTTGAATTTTAAACTTTTAAAATTCTAAGATTTGGAATTAAAAGTATTCATAAGTGTGACTTTACAAATTCCAAAACATGAGGGCAAGTTTTGAAACTCTTCAAAACTTTTCATTTCCATAACTTATGAGTTTAATGACTTTTTAAAGAAAAGATTTTCATTTTCCATAACTTGAGGACAAGTTATGGAGTTCATTAAAGAATTTAGATCAATATTTTAATTAACAAAATAATCAAATAATTCATCCAAGATCTAGTTAAACTCATAAGACAAGATAATTCATATCAATAATTTGCAAGAAATTAGCCTAATCATATAAACTAATACAAATCTTGAAATTTTGACAATTATCTTTTAATTAGATAAGGATGATCACTACCATATCAAGAAAACAGATTTCATGTTTCAAAAACAGTTTGGGTTAATGATCTTAATCTAATTCTGGCCAAAAACTGAAAATCCAGCACCGAGAGCCATCAAGTCAGCGAGTGCATGAACATGACTCGTCGAGTTGGTGTGTTACTGAGTGGACTGGTCGAGTCACGCAGTGGACTCGGTGAGTTCACCAGTCAGAAGCCAGAAAATCGATTTTTTCAAGTTGGAAAATTAATAGGCATCAAATATAATAGAAAACAATCATAGGCTCTAATACCACTGACGACTTTTGAGCACTCTAACAACCTTATGGTGCACATGCAATTTTATTTTCCAAAGCATTCATCCTAACTAGCATACATTTGAACAGAATTACTAGTTAGAAAACATACCTCGTAATAGGACTTGTAGTTCTTGGCCTTCAAAAGCTTTAGCACCTCAAATGTGATGCCTCTAATGTGTCACAAACACCAAGTGCAAAAGGATGCTTGAGATAATAAGTTACTTACCTCAAAATCAATACACACTCTCCAAGAATGTTGTGGCAACCGATTTTGGCTCTGGAGGGGTCTATTTATAGTGTGGCAAGTGTTAGGGTTACATCTATGTAAACCCTAATGCACCATGACTCTTCATCTTACTTAGGCTCCATGGGTTAACCTCCATGGACTATCTATGTTGGCTTAGCCCACCCAAATAACCATGGATCATTGGCCTACACTATAAGAATCATTGATTTACCAAATTAGTCCTTGTATATTTAATTAGTCTTTTGCTCACTAAATTAATTCCAAATTAACTATTGATCAATACTAATTAAATAATATGCTTTCATATTATTGATTCCTGCAACCCTACTGTAGATCTAGTAGCACACCAGAAAGATTGAGAGAAAACGCTGCATTATTTTTATTCATCACTGATCTAATTCTGAAAGAACAGGAAAGAAATATTTATACTGAAAAAGCTAGAAACGGCTCAACCCTATAACATAACTAATAAAGCGATAATATCCCACTCGACTCACCGAGTCTCCACTCGACTCACTGATTCGAGTCTCAACTCGAAGGGTTTGGGGTTTCGCGACATGACTCGCCGAGTCTAAGAACAGACTCGCTGAGTCCAAGGCAATCTTCAACAGACTCGCCGAGTTGTTCTTCCAACTCGCCGAGTTCCTGCCCAACTTCATCCGACTCGATGAGTTGTTCATCCCTCCCGTCGAGTTCCTCCTAATCTTCATGCTACTCGCCGAGTCCAAACAAAGGACTCGCCGAGTCCATTCATATCTACATACATGTAGAGGACTTTTGAGTTATGCATGGACTCCAAACCATAGATCCATACTTCCAAAGCTCAATCCCCACGTAAAGTTGAAAACTTTACGTATAACCAAAGAGATCTAGGCTCAAAACACACTAGGGTTTGGTTTAAGGACTCGCCGACTCCATTCAGATCTACATACATGCACAGGACTTTTGAGTCATGCATGGACTCCAAACCATAGATCCATACTTCCAAAGCTCAATCCCCACGTAAAGTTGCAAACTTTACGTATAACTAAAGATATCTAAGCTCAAAACACACTAGGGTTTGGTTTAAGGACAAAAGGGGCTTCACCAACTACTCATCTTCTGATGCTTTATGACATATTGGACCATCCCAACACTAGATCTGAAGTGGCAACAACATATCTAAGCCCCCAAACTCGAATTGGGTCTCAATCAACCATAAAACCCCCAAATCTCATAACAAACTAGATCTAGATGCAAAGGAGGGAAAATGGCAGCTTATTACCTCCAAGATGAACACAAACTGAAGTAAATCTCGGATCTACACCTATCCTTTGAAGCAACCTTCTTGATCTTCAAGTTCCTTCCCAAAATTTCCTTCCTCCAAAGCTATTTCTCTCAAATGATGGAAGCTCACACGAAATCTAGGGTTTACAGGTTCTCTAGGATGATATGGAGGCTGAGGGAGGGACATAACACCCTTTATATAGGATACAACTCCCGGAATTAGGGTTTTCCTCGTTCAGACCAGACTCGCCGAGTCTCCTTGGCCAACTCGCCGAGTCGGTCACTTACTCCTCGACCCGGATCCCGCTCGGACTCGCCGAGTTCCTCCTTGGACTCACCGAGTCGTCCCTTAAACTTAGGGTTTCCTTTCCTTTCTTGGCCTTTCTGACTTTGGGTGTTACAACTCTCCCCCACTTAAACTAAACTTCGTCCTCGAAGTTTGCTATGGCCCATCGCCTGCGATCTGCTTTCAATACCCAACTAATCATTCCAACACCAGCTGCCTACCTTCGCTGGTCTTCCGCCCGGTCATTCTGACTAACATCAATCCTTGCGGATAATAGTCTCGGGTCAACCCTGACCCGGAACATCCTGGAAACACAACTTACTAAACCGACAATCCTTCTGGTACTCACCGAGTAGTGCACTGAACCTATAGGGGTTCACCCCTTCATTCCTTGCGCGATTTCCTTGCCTTCCCAAGGCGATGTTCCATAACCAACTATTTCCTCTATCTCTGTGAAGATCCTATCTTCACCAAATCCATTATTCCCGCTACTTCCAGTACGGGTCATTATCGCCCGTAACCACTGGGCATTTCTTTCTACTATAATTTGGTGTCGAGCACCCCACGATCAACTAACTGAATTCCACCATAGACTGCTTACGCGCACTGCTACTGGATGAAAATTTTGCTATTCCTTATCTACCTTCCGGATAAACTGAGACCACCCTGGTCCCTACCAACCCATCAATATCTGGATTACCGGCTCCCACCGGTAGTTAGTCCCAACACAACTCCTAGTCGCTCCCAGCGACTTTCGAAGAAACTTCGACCACCTATAACAGCTCAATCTATTCTGCCATTCAGGCACTACAATCCTGGGATCCCCGATCCCCTATCTTGACACTAAGGTCCTTACCAGGTCCCACCTGTGCTGCTATAACTCACGGGCCTCGCCCATGGGTCCCACCCGCCTCTATCCTTCTAGTCCTACTTGTCTAACCACTCTCGCTTGGGCCTCGCCCATGGGTCTCACCCAACTATATCCTGGAGCGGCCTCTCCCAAGGTCCCACCTCTCTAGGGCTATACATGCAAGGCTCACTACCATTCTCATCCACTACCCATTCCTGATCCCTATCTGATCACTAGGAGATAAGGGCCTCGCCCCAACTCCGCCAACGAAGCTACTGTGGAATGCTACGGCTTACCTTCAATCTTACATCACCTTCCACCACTGACTGCTAGTGAATGCTACGGCTGCCCCGTAGTCTTACAACACTTTCTACCACTAACTGCTAGTGAATGCTACGGCTGCCTCGTAGTCTTACAACACTTCCCACCACTGACTGCTAGTGAATGCTACGGCTGCCCCGTAGTCTTACAACACTTTCCACCACCAACTACTAGTGAATGCTACGGCTACCCCGTAGTTTTACAACACTTTCCACCACTGACTGCCAATACGAAAGCACCCCATGCTATCAGTTCTCAAGATCTACCTTCTGGCTCACTCGAGTCCTACAGGCGATCCTCCAACCTGAATTCCCAACCACATTTTAACCATCACCAATATACGCACTAGCTGGGGGGGGGGGGGGGGTTCTCAAACTCCCAACCCTAAACTCCTCGATCCATCAAACGTTGTACTGCTTCCTTTCCTTCTCAGAGATCGAGCACTCATTCTGGATATGCGTGCTTCTACCTTTTCACACTCAGAGGATTTTCCCCCACTTCGATCCTGCTTACCCCTTGCTGCTCAATACTCAAAAAAGAAACCCCAATCCTTGCTACCATTCCATAAACAATCTGATGAGGAACCCAAGCTTACCATAGCTAGGGATCTAACCAATCCATCTCTAAAACTATACAACTCCGACCTAGCGAGACATACCGAGTCCCTCCCAGGCATGCTACAGTTACTACATCCTAAGCAACCTTCTCCAATAGAGCACATCTCCTAACTACCATTCAAATATCCAAGGTATGCAGATGGCATATAACTCGATTACAATCAAGCCGCACAAAATAAAATACTGATACCGATAATGATGCAGAACCATAACAATATAATCATGCACAAATAAAAGAACTGAAAATGGAAATCGCATACCTGCAACGTCCGCTGCTGCTCGCGCCTCCATGCTGGTCATCTGAAAAGCCCTGCCTCCTACCGCAGGCGCCTCTGCACGGCCCTGACGGCCGTCTGTGATCCTCAAAGTTGCAGGGACAGGTGCCATCACCCGTCCTGCTGAAAACAAACTGGGGCACTGGGCCTTCTTGTGGCCCCGCTGATTGCAGTGAAAACATATCAAATCTGATCCCTGAGTGGTGGTAACAGTACAATCCCTGCTAAAATGACCAGTCTGGTCGCACTTGAAGCAGCCAGACTCACCACCGCTACCACTTCTGCACGCGCCCCCGTGCGCCCTGCCACACTTCACGCAACGGCTGCGATTCTGATAATCCCTCGATCTCGAATCCGATCCCTGGGGCCTTTTTCCCGAACCTGCAGCTACCTGAACCCCATCCGGCTTCCTCTTCCGGATCTGCTCCAAATCAATTTCCCTCTCTCTAGCCCGAGAAATCATATCTTCCAGCGTCTTACAGCTGGATCTGCTCACGAACTCCCTGATATCATCCCTTAACATCTCATGGTATCGGGCCTTCTTCATCTCCTCATCCGCGACATACTGCGGTACAAGAAGAGCCCTCTCCCTGAACTTGGCGGTGATCTCCGCCACAGTCTCAGTGGTCTGCGTCAAATCCTAAAACTCTCGTGCCAACTGTTGCACCTCAATAATCGGCGAAAACTCTTCCCTGAACCTGGCCGAGAAATCACTCCAAGTCATCGCGTCCAACGCGACATCATCCCCCAAAGCATGACCAATATCCTCCCACCAATCCCTCGCTCTGTCCTTCAGAAGACAAGAATCGAGTCTGACCTTGTCCCCTTCAGGACACTGGCTCGTACGGAATACCCCCTTCAGGACACTGGCTCGTACGGAATACGTTGGCAACATTAGCCAACCATCTGCTGCTAGCGATGGGGTCCCTAGCCCCATGATAATCTGGTGCCCCGCAAGCCTTGAACTCTCGAAATGTCAAGGTACGCGCTCCCATCAAAGCCATCATCTCCGTACGGAAGGCTCCCAGCCTCTCATCCAAAATCTCCAGTATACCCTCCTTGACCATGCCAAAGATCACAGGAGTCTGGTCTAGAATACTGTACGTAACCTCAGCTGATATCAACTCCCTCATTCGCTCCTCGAGCTGCTCGGCTCCTGAACCCGAGCCTGATCCCTCTCCGGTGCCTGATCCGCCCACTGGTCTCTCTCTCAACGTCACCATGCTGAAAATATAATACATCCACTATCAGAATACTCATCACTGCGGCGAGACCAAACACACACCCCACCAGGTTCCCGGTTTTGTCTCGGCCCTTCCCGAATCGAGTATGGATCCTCTGCTTTCAGTAGTACGGGCCCATACTACCTTCCACATCTATCCGTACTTTCCTCAGGAATTGCTTTGACTCCACCAGGTCCCTTATCCACTACTACTGCTCCCAGCACTATCTCATCCTAGGCTTGACCTAGGGAAACCTTTGACTCAACTCAAACCAGTCCTCGGCTGCTGAAGGTCTCCTTGTGATGCCAATTAGCCATCACCTAGATACCATCACATGTGACGAGGCTCAGATAATCCTTTGAGTAAAAGAATCGTCCCTACAACGGTTGGACTCAAACGAGAGCTGCGAAATAGGGCCAAATCCAGCACTCTGAGATTATTCAATCCTGATCACATGTGACGTGACGTATCCACCTAATGGTTAACTCCCATCACTCGGAATCCCATATTGCACAAAGCAGGCAGCATTCAGACAAGGGGAAAATCTAACCACAACATACACAAGCAATCATATCCACATAACAAGAATCTGAACTAGCATGCAACACAAATTCATATACTCAGGCATAACCTAAACAGGCTATCCTACCACTGTCTAATCAGCACTATCATGCAGCTCAAAGCACATATAACAGGCACATAAGGCATCCTCCCTAGATCCTTAGTCCTAAGCTAGCATGTTGTTCTACTAACTGATAATCAAATCATAAACTTGTATGGTTAATTTGGGGTACTTACTTGAGCTCGGCTGATTGCATGCACCACACCCTTTTTCTCTTTTCAAAGTTCTTTTCTTTCTGAATTCTTTTTGCTTTTCTAAAACTGTTTTCTTTCCCAAAACTCTTTTTTTACAAAACTGTCTTTTCATTTTGAAAACTTTTTATCTGACCCCTTAGTTTGAGTTCAGGCACACCCGAGAGTATGCCTGAATCCCTCAAACCAAGGCTCTGATACCAACTTGTAACGTCCAAAATTCAAGACTAAAAATTTCTTTTAAATAAACATTACTTAAAGCAAAATTATTGATCCAAAACATAATCAGAGTATTAGTTTCCAAAACACATGTTCGTTATCAGAGTGAAACATTCTCATGCTGTCTAATCTATGGTGTGTGCCATGCGATCACCCCGAGCTCTTCCCTCCGCTACTGGAAGTACCTGAAACCAAAACTGAAAACCATAAGCACGAAGCTTAGTGAGTTCCCCACCCTACCACATACCATGCATAACCACATACTGCACATACTGGGCCACGCCCACTATCCTGGGCCTCGCCCTTACCTCGGGCCTCGCCCGCCACAACGGCCCCGCCTCTCCAGGCCCCGCCTGGCTTCGAGCCCCGCTCAGATACAGATCTGTTTTACTTAGGCCTCGCCTCTCAAAGGGCCTCGCCCGCTAACATATAATAGCACATAAACATATCACAACACATAAGCTAAACACATACTAACGGATCCTGTCCAAAGGCCTCGCCTATCCTGGGCTTCGCCCTTATCCTACTACTGATGTGTCATGGAACCCTGTCCATGCTCCTACTGATAGTGAGATACGAGCCCATCCCACACTCATTCTTTCCCTAACTTGGGCCTTGCCCCTGATCTGCTGCTAATGAGATGTGGAACACCATCCACACTCTGCTATTGGTGAGATATGGGACCTCGTCCACACTCACCTCCCTACCAGGCACATACAAGTATCACACAGACAACAAGTATAAACTATCACATAAACCATTCCTTGGGCACCCGCCCGCTATCAATGGACCTTGTCCTGAATATCATACTAGCATACTGTGCCTAGGGCTAACCCCCGGGTCTTCTACTCATAACTACATGGGCCGACATTGTGGTCGTAGACCCATTCACACAAAAGGGAAACTCACCTCGAACTACTGAACTTGCTGATAACCTTTTGGATACTGACCGACAATTCCCTAAACTGCTGCTCCGCTAGCTCCTCGAGCTACCAATATCAATGCAACACTTAGTCTAACTGACCCCCAACACACTAGGGTTTGGTTTAAGGACAAAAAGGGCTTCACCAACTACTCATATTCTGATGCTTTATGACATATTGGACCATCCCAACACTAGATCTGAAGTGGCAACAACATATCTAAGCCCCCAAACTCGAATTGGGTCTCAATCAACCATAAAACCCCCAAATCTCATAACAAAATAGATCTAGATGCAAAGGAGGGAAAATGGCAGCTTATTACCTCCAAGATGAACACAAACTGAAGTGGATCTCGGATCTACACCTCTCCTTTGAAGCAACCTTCTTGATCTTCAAGTTCCTTTCTAAAATTTCCTTCCTCCAAAGCTATTTCTCTCAAATGATGGAAGCTCACACGAAATCTAGGGTTTACAGGTTCTCTAGGATGATATGGAGGCTGAGGGAGGGACATAACACCCTTTATATAGGATACAACTCCTGGAATTAGGGTTTTCCTCGTTCAGACCAGACTCGCCGAGTCTCCTTGGCCAACTTGCCGAGTCGGTCACTTACTCCTCGACCCGGATCCCGCTCGGACTCGCCGAGTTCTTCCTTGGACTCACCGAGTCGTCCCTTAAACTTAGGGTTTGCTTTCCTTTCTTGTCCTTTCTGACTTTGGGTGTTACAAAGGGCCTTGGTGAGAATGTTAGCAACTTGAAACTCTGACGGGACATGCAACAGCTCCAAAATTCCAGATTCTAACGTTTCTTTAATGAAATGGCGATCAATCTCCGCATGTTTGGTACGATCATGATGGAAAGGGTTTCTAGCAATTTCAATTGATGCTTTATTATCACATAATAGAGTCATCCTTTGGTTATTCTGCATTTTTAGTTCCTTCAGCATCCTTCCTAACCATATCCCCTCACATATACCTTGACACATTGCTTGGAATTCAGCCTCAGCACTACTTCTAGCCACCATAGATTGCTTCTATCTACGCCAAGTGACCAAATTACCCCACACAAAAGTGCAATAACCCGTGGTTGACCGTCCATCAACACAAGATCCTCCCCAATCTGCATCAGTGTATACATTTACTCCTCTCTCAATGGATTTTTTTAAAGTATAGACCATATCCTGGATTTTTTTTAAAGTAGTGCAGAATTTGAAAAACAGCTTCCATATGCCTAGTTGTGGGAGCATTCATGAATCTACTCACCATACCCACAGCAAACCCAATGTCAGGTCTTGTGTGTGCAAGATAAATCAACTTACCCACTAATCTTTGATATCTTCCTTTATCAACAGTCTCATCTTCGACTTTTGTTCAAAGTTTTATTACTGGTTCCACTGGCACACTTTTTGGTTTGCAACCCAACAATCCGGTTTCTTTCAAGAGATCAAGAGTATACTTTCTTTGTGATACAGAAATGCCTTTTCTTGATCTGGCAATTTCCATACCAAGAAAGTATTTAAGCTAGCCCAAATCTTTTATTTCAAATTCTTGTCCTAAAACAAGTTTCAGTTCTTTAACTTGCTCTGAGTAGTCTCCGGTTATTATGATATCGTCCACATAAACAATCATGATTGCAACTCTCCCATCATGAGAGTGTTTAGTGAACATTGTGTGGTCGGTTTTCCCCTGAATGAATCCATATCGTTTAACCACTTGAGTCAGTTTTTCAAACCATGCTCGTGGCAATTGCTTTAGGCCATAAAGAGATTTTTTAAGTTTACACACCATTCCTTTGTTTTCTAGAGATTCGAGGCCAGGTGGAACATCCATGTAAACTTCTTCCTCTAGTTCCCCATTTAAGAATGCATTCCTTAGATCGAGTTGATGTAATGGCCAATCAAGATTTACAGCAAGAGAGAGCAATACACGAATGGAATTTAGTTTTGCCACGGGAGCAAAAGTTTATGCGTAGTTGTATTTGACTGTGTAAAACCTTTAGCGACCAGCCTTGCTTTAAATCTGTTTAGACTACCATCGGAGTTGTATTTGACAGCAAATACCCATTTGCACCCCACTGTTTTCTTTCCCGGTGGAAGATTAGTTTATTCCCATGTTTTGCTTTTCTGAAGAGCATTCACTTCTTCACGGACTGCATTTGCCCATTCCTTTTTTGAGATTGCTTTTTGAAAGTTCCTAGGAACTTGAATTTCTGAAACTGAAAGAGCAAAAGCTTTGTACTTTGGTGAGAATTTGTCATATGACACAAAGTTACTTAGTGGATGCATAATACAACTTCTCTTCCCTTTCTGTAAAGCAACTGGTATATTTAAATCATCCGACTCATTTGGGGAAATGTAAGAAGTGGAATCATTAGATTGAGTATTACCTGGTGAATTTGGAGGTGATTCATGGTTGTGTGTTTCAGTAGTAACTTGCTCTACCACCTTAGTATGTTGTCTCGGCCTTCTGGTGTAGACTATGTAGTCTTTTTGAGCATCTTGATTTGAAGTTCCATCAGTTGGTGGAGTTTGAATACCTGGATTTTCACTGTTAGAATCTACTTGAACTGGTATCACTATTGGGTCGGAATGGTATAAGGTAGGATAGTCCAAAAATTGATATTCCTCAAAGTTCTCCCCCTGAATATTAGTTTTGGAGTAGTAGGGGTTGTCTTCAAAGAATGTGACATCCATGGAGTGATAGAATTTTCTGGTGGACGAGGAGTAGCACTTATAACCTTGCTGGTTCGGGGAATATCCTAGAAAGACACATTTGAATGACCTAGGATCTAACTTGCTACGGTTTGGCTGATGATTATGAACAAATGAGGTACAA